>NC_036654.1:3415571-3512912 GCF_002806865.2 Cucurbita pepo subsp. pepo | reverse complement strand
ATATATATATATATATATATATATATATATATATATTTCTAGGACAAATATATAAATATATACCCTTAATAAATAATAAATAATCAACTCGAAATTAATCCGAAAAATATATATATATATATATATATATATATATATATATATATATTTCTAAGACAAATATATAAATATATACCCTTAATAAATAATAAATAATCAACTCGAAATTAATCTAACTCAAACCGAAAATAATATATATATATATATATATATATCCTTAATAAATAATAAATAATAAGAATAATAAAAGACCGCTTCCGTAAATTTCGAGCCGTGGAATTAAGCAATGTTTTGAGCGCGTTTGACTATGACGGCTTGACTCATAGCTATGTGCTTAAATTATGCTTTAAAATCATAATATTTTTTTAAAAAATAAATAAATAATAACAGCCGTAATAGAAATAATAATAATTAAGATAACGACAGCCTCCGCCAATTCCGAAAACGAGAGCCGCGTCATTAAGCAATGTTTTTAGCGCGTCTGACCTCCACGGCTTGACCCATGGGCCATGCCCATGTGCTAATTATACTTTAAATTTCAGGGCAAATTACTATAATATATACTTTTAATTTTATTACAATTTAACTATAAAAATTAATTTTCGAATATCGAATCATAGGTTATAAGTATTTTTTAATTTAACCTAAAGTATAAATTTATCTAATTAATACAATTTGGCTGTTGTTGGAGAATTATTATTTTTTAAAAAAATTAAGCATTATTAATTAATTATGACTTAATTTGTTGATGCTTTATTGTAGAATAATATGATTAATTATGGTGAAATATAAATTAAATACGTGTTGTACTAGTTGTTATCCAATGAGAATACGTTTAGATGTAAGAATATCTTGAAAGGTAAGATTAGGGTAGTTGTTTGGCTTACTCTTAAACTAAACATTATTGTAAATTACGTTAAGGAATGATTCCTTTGTGTTTTTGTTATCATACAAATGTTTGTTAATTATAACATAACCTAACAAAATACTTAATCGAGAATCTTGAAAATCACCGTGTAACGTGAAATTGTAATACTCTAAGTTCATCGCTAGCAGATATTGTCTGTTTTGACACATTATTTAAAATGTGAAATTTTCTTCTCTAACCGATATGGGATCTCACAATCTACCTCCTTATGGGGAAACCATGTGTCTGGTTTTGATACCATTTATAACAGCTCAACCCACCACTAGCAAATGTTGTTCGTTTTGGCTCGTTGCGTATCATTGTTAGTCTCATGATTTTAAAACGTGAAAATCTCTTCTCCAACCGATGTGGGATCTCACAATTCATCCCCCTTGGGGGCTAGTGTCTTCGACACACCGACCCATGTCTGGTTAATCCCCTTGGGGGTCAACGTCCTCGACGCACTGCCTCGTGTCTGGTTCTGATACCATTTGTAATAGCTTTAGCCCACTGTTTGTAGATATTGTCCACTTGGGCCCGTTGCGTATTACCGTCCGTCTCACAATTTTAAAATGAATATGTTAAAAGGGTTTCCACACTCTCGTAAGGAATGTTTCATTCCCCTCTCCAACCAATGTGAAATCTCAGTGTTTGAAAAGAAGGATGAACGAGATATAGCTTAATTAAGTTTTTTGGATCGTTTATTAGCTTAAAACGTACAAGGAACAATCTTAAGAATAAAATATCAAACCCGAGCTCTATATCCAACCAAACTTTTTAAAAGTACCCACTCTTTAGCAACATCGAAATTAGATTTTGAATAATTGTTTAAAAATGAAGACATGTGGTATGTTACCATTTCTATGAGTTGATATCTAATGTTACGTTGGCGATATACCACATTAAGAATAAGAGATACAACTATCTCAAGGTAACACGACCCTGTCAACCGTTCGATTCATACTCGAAAAGAATTCATTGGTCCGCTCCTGCTGACGAACATTCTTAGCGGTCCTCGAGAGTTTACACATCATAGATCGAATCGAACGGCTAATAAATGATTGATTTTGGTTAGGGTAAGGGTTTTAGATAATGGAAAGTGGGTCACATGACATCTTGCATTTACAACTCGCTTTTGGTTATAAATACTCGCACGCAAGCAAGAAATGAAACGCAAAAGCGATTTCATAATACGGCACGACCATAAAAGCAAGCTCAAGCACAAGCCCAAAGCTAAGAAAGAGAAAAAGGCCATCATCATCCTTTCTGTAAAGGGGGAAAAAGCCGAACGAATCCGAGTTCACCGGTGAAAATGGAGGGAGACGGCAACGCGTCGCCGCCGTTCTGGCTTCAATCCTCTAACTCTTTTCAGCAAGTTCACTACAATCGCCGTCGTCGCCTCAGCCGCGCATCGTCGTTCCTCCTCAACTCCAGCGCTTTTCTCATTGTTTTGTTAGTAATAGTTCTCTGTTTCGTCTTGATTGTGATTCCTAAATGTGTACAGTTCGCTTCTAAATTGATTCGGCCTCAATCGGTCAAGAAGAGCTGGGATTCGCTCAATTTGGTTCTTGTTCTGTTTGCCATTGTTTGTGGATTTCTGAGTAGAAACACGGGTGATGATAATAGAGGATTTGAAGATCGGAGCGTTTCTTCCAGGCGGAGACTGAAGTCAAACCCTACGACTCCGCGCCAATGGGATGGATATTCCGATCATCGGCCGAATCAGTACACCGTGAATCGGATGAGGAGTAGTAGTTCGTATCCGGATCTACGTCTGCAGGAGTCTTCATTAGATGCCGGTGATGAACGGTGGCGATTTTACGACGATACTCATGTGCGTAATCATCGGTTTGCGTCTTCCGATCAGCTTCATCGCCGTCATCAAGCTCGGCCGGAGCTTGAACGCGAAGATTCTAGTGCCAAAAGTACAGGTTTCGACAGATCTGAGGTTCGCGAAGATGCATATTCACAACCGGCGATACCTTCGCCGCCGCGGGTGCCTCCCCCGCGATCTCCATCACCACCTCCTACGCTTCAGACTCCCGCTAGCACGACTCCTAAAGTGGTTAAACGAAGGCCAAAGAGAACGCATAACGTCCATAGCCATACGCCCGATGGAGCAATCGATCAACAGCAGAAGAATGACGATTCGGACGTCGCCGATTTTCAACGGATTCACCTTCCACCCCTCTCCCCGCCGTCGTTCTATCAGGAATCGGAGCAGAAGAGCGGCAAAAACGAGAAGAAGAGAGGTGGCGCTCCAAAAGAAATTTGGTCCGCTCTGAGGAGGAGGAAGAAAAAGCAAAGACAGAAGAGCGTCGAAAGCTTTGAGGCTATCGCCACTCTACGCGCTTCAACATCATCATCATTACCACTACCGTCACCCCCGCCGCCTCCGCCGCTCCCACCACCAGTTCTACAAAATCTATTTCCTTCCAAGAAAGGAAAAGCCAAAAAAGTACAGTCCGAACCTCCACCAACAATCGTCACCTCAGAACCTAAACCAGAGATCCAACATCAAAATCACCTCCTCAAACCTAACGATCCTCCAATGGAGCTTGAGAGACTAAGCAGCTTAAACGATGAAGAATACAATACGCGCATTGGCTGTGATTCGCCATTCCATCTGATTCCTCCGCCACCACCGCCACCGCCACCGCCGCTGTTCAGAATGCACGGAGACTTCGACAGTGCAGGAAGCAACAGCAGTACACCGAGAGCCATCTCGCCGGAAATTTACGAGTGTGAAGGCGATGGTCCACCGGAAGCCGGTAAAATGAAGGTCAAGCAAGTTTCAACAACTCCGATATTCTGTTCAAGCCCGGATGTTAACAGTAAAGCCGATAATTTCATTGCAAGGTTCAAAGCCGATTTGAAGTTGCAGAAGATGAATTCCATCAAGGAGAGATCGGCGAGGAAGCGATCTAACCTAGGCCGAACAGCAGGCCCAGGCCCAAAATAAATCAAGATAAGGCCCAGCCCATATTATTTCTTTTCAATAATTAAAAAAAAAAAAAAAATCAATTCTTTTGTTTGTTGTTGTTTTAGAATATTATGACATGATGATAGGACACGTAGAAACATAGATTTATATATATTTTGAGATATTCATGAATTATTTTATTTTATTTTAATATTTTCTCAAATAATTTGCCAGGTATGAATATTAAATAAATATATGTATTAATTTATATGACATGGAATTAGAAAGAGACATTGTTTGAATTCCATCAATCATATTTTGAATTATTGATGTCCTTAGTGGATTCTTCTCTAAAAACAAACATTTTAATTGAATTTTAGGAACTTTTTTTTAATTATTTTAGTTCGTAAGTGTCATGTGACAACATGTTGTTATTAAACGCGGAGAAAGAAAGAGATCGTGATCACAGTTCCCACCTAACTCGGTGTTTCACCCCTAGTTATTTAATAAATGGGTTATATCATTATATATTGGATCTGCGAATAATTGAGTTAACGTAGACTTATTGTCAACAAATTTACAGTATGTTTCTATTAACTATTTGGGCATTGACTCGGGAAGAATCAATTTCAAGCTTATTGATAATTCATGATCAACTTCGTTTCGTAATATGATAATGAATACTATATTATTATCATAGTCAAAATGTAGGTGCAGTTGGCCACCAACAAAGCAACGCAGTGACAAATCATTAGCCACACCGAGTCATTTGTCTGTTCTCATAGTTTTGTTTTGGGCTTTTCAGTAGGGTCTCGTACCAATAAAGATAGTATTATTTGATTATAAATTTAGGATCACTATCTAAATTAGCTGACTTTCATCCAACAAGAATATATACGTCGAGATATTTCTTTACCCTCAATAATTGGACTATAAGGTGGCTCATTTTTGCGGTCATTTTGTTTTAATTAATATCATCGATGGATCTAACGTTGAATTGGAACTTGATGAGCAAATTTAGGCTCGTACAAAAAATAATTAGTAACTTCGTTCTAGGCCAACCAAGTAGTTGCATTTTTATTTATTAGATCTTAGGTTAGATCCGGGTATAGTTTTAATCTTTTCTTTGAATTATATATATTCCGTTGATTGTTTTTCGTGTTTAAGGCTTTTAATGCAAATATTTAAGTCTATGACATTGTTTGATGAATTAGTTTAAATGAACATTTTTGCATAAATTGAATATAATAACAAATTTACACAAAGTTTGAAAGGAATAACTCGATATTTGACGAGAGGGCCGGTTGGGATTTATGCTCTAAAGCCTCGTAATTAATTATTTGGTTTTTAACCATAATTTTTATTATTTTATTTGTAATTTAATTGCTAACGATGGTACGAAAATCCAAGGTTATTAATGTAATCTTAACAGTATGTAGTTGACATACAAAAGATTATGTTCAAGTAATAGCCTAAAGAGTCTATAGTATATGGATAAGGTTGGATGCGTTATCCTGGTAACACTATTGATACGACCCACTTTGTAATCGTTATAAATGATTTGATCCAAATCGTTCATGTGGAGACATGTAAGTGAGGTATCATATACAATGAGTTTGTATAAGACTAAACCAAAAGATTAGAGAAAAAAAACATGTAGAAGTTTCCTTACTCACTTAGGGCGGTGTAATTGCCGGAATTGTCTCAGAACACCAATTATTAGAAGTGGACATCCCTTGTCGATCTCTTCACGAAGGGGGATTGGAAACTAAGCTCTCCATAGAAAGAGGCCTTGTACGAGAAAGAGTTAGAAACCGAAATGGGTCAACCACATCCTTCGCGTAAGACCGAAAGAGTGAAATCAAGCTATATCTTATCCTCTTTACCTATTGTAATCTGAACGTACATGGTTTCATCCCCGGTTTTCCAGTTCTAGTAGCTCTCTCTTCATTCGTAACATAACCCCATGGATTTTGAAGCACTCCACCACGAATAAGACCTAATCTTTTTTCTGACTTGCCTTTTCGATCATGATGTGAAAGTTCCTTAAAAATCCGTTAATTGAGAAGATTAATATTTCACATGATGATCATATGCGATTCGGTCTTAATCCTGAGTGAGTTATGAACTCCTGCTTGTGAAGGTTTGTCCCGGATTAAATATGCCTACATTTTGGGGAATTGAACAATGGGACCCACCTTCTCATTGGCACGAGGGGAACTTAGTTTATGATTGGATCATGCACAAATTGTTCATTAGAAAATTAGTGGTACTCAAGGTGAAAGATATAATTACAGGGGTAAAACGGACTTTTGACCCAGCTGTAATTATGAACAACTCGTGAATGATCGACTTGCTTGTAATTATTATATCAATAGACATAACTTGTCCTACCGTGCATAAGAATGCAACTCTAGGTATACAGTGGAGTGACCTGTGAATGAAAATTGATTAATTAAAGAGTTTAATTAATTAATCTTGAAGTTTTGCAAGCTACGANATAATTAAAGGACAATTGATGTATGCAAAATAAGGCGGCAAAAAACGTACAAGAATGAACAACAACAACCAAACCCATTGACTTGGACAGCATATTATATATTTACACGTGGCATTTTAAATATATGTTATTCATTATAATATATTATTGACGATTACGTTACCCTACGACATATTAGTAAGTTCGATTCAAATTAAAATTTTGGTTTAAATACTGGAACACGGATTTTAAGCTTTTGATCTGATCTTGTAGCTGAAACATGTTTTGTGTCACTTGAATTATGCTCGTGTTTGAAAAACTCGGTCAAATTCGTATATGAGTTTTATTATTATTTCTAATCAGATGCCTACTATGGTAAAAAAATTTATTGCCTGTTTTGCCGTCTCGTGATGTTTTTCAACTGAAACATCGATAGTTTGACCTTAGAGATGTCTTACAGAGCGGGGACAGAGACAGAGAGGTCTTTTCCTTTCTTGTCTCTGTCAGGACCTCTCTCATTTTCCATTTAAACGAGGATTTTCTGTTGGGATAAAATTTGGTTGGTGAATTTCATGAGCCTATGCCACAGAGGATAAAAACTCAAAAAAACCGGTTCCGATGGATAGGGTTTACACGTCACCTGTTGGTTTAAACGACCCGCCGCTTAGCAGCCCAACATAGGTGGAAACCCTAACAAAGCAAAGCTNGGTAGAGTTCTTACTCTCGTATTTATTGTTTTTCTTTTAATTCTTAATAAAATCCAAACGGTTCCAATGCTTTCGTTACGTGGATGGAAAGTTCATTCCTTCATAACCAATGTAGTTTAAATCTTGAATCACCGATGAACATTCAAACAAATTTAATACAGTTCCCTATTATGATGTCATGCCATGGTCCCATAGCTATTTCAAATTTGGAGATGTTTGTCGTGATTGTCGTGGATGATTCCCGAAGCATATCTCAAAGTTGTCGTGGAGATGTTGCTATTGAGGCTTTAGTAATAACAAACAACGTGTGACTCACTCCCAATAATCCTCAACAATCATCTCTTCGAACAAAGTTCGAGCTTATGGAGCTCTCGAATAGCCTCCCCTTTTGACTACACCTTCGAGGACCATAATTTCTTTGTTCAACATTTGAGGATTTTATCGACATGACTAAGTTTACGGCATGACTCTGATACCATATTAGGAGTCACGACTCCCCACAATGGTATGATATTGTCCACTTTGACTCTAAGCTCTCATGGCTTTGCTTTGGACTTTCTCAAAACGGCTCGTACCAATGGAGATAGTATTCCTCACTTATAAACTCATGATCTACCACTAAATTAACCAATATGAGACTCACTCCCAATAATCCTCAACAACTTGCTCTAACTCAGCGAACAAGTCAGCCGTGAGAAATTCAGACTTCACAGACAATGTCAACGTATAATCGAACCTCGAGTCACGTTTGTCAGAAATGTTTTAGAAAACGTGAGCGAGAAAATACATTTGAAAACAATTTGAAAGAACAACGTTATATGGTTATAAGCAAAGAAAGAACACCACACATCTTAAATATCATATAATTCATAGTATGAAAAATTGACAACTAATCGCATCCCCTAATACATTTTAGGACATTTTAGCCCTGACGGGTGTAGACATAATTTTAGTGACCGGTCATACACTCCTGTATCAACACAACATGAAATAGTAAATATCTATCTAAGATAAAAGCATGTAAAATGGGTTTGAAATGGGCATGCGATCAAGGACAACACGTCTTAGACAAGCATACCCGAGACATCCAACATGCAGCCATAGACAATAGGCTTTAAACAAGCATGACCGTGACATCGTGCGTTGCAAGCTTTTCATTGCAGATCCATTTTATGTTAATTAATTTATTTGTTGGGATGAAGATGAGACTTGTAGAGTTGAATATATTCCTGTCTGATAATTAAAGGACAATTGATGTATGCAAAATAAGGCGGCAAAAAACGTACAAGAATGAACAACAACAACCAAACCCATTGACTTGGACAGCATATTATATATTTACACGTGGCATTTTAAATATATGTTATTCATTATAATATATTATTGACGATTACGTTACCCTACGACATATTAGTAAGTTCGATTCAAATTAAAATTTTGGTTTAAATACTGGAACACGGATTTTAAGCTTTTGATCTGATCTTGTAGCTGAAACATGTTTTGTGTCACTTGAATTATGCTCGTGTTTGAAAAACTCGGTCAAATTCGTATATGAGTTTTATTATTATTTCTAATCAGATGCCTACTATGGTAAAAAAATTTATTGCCTGTTTTGCCGTCTCGTGATGTTTTTCAACTGAAACATCGATAGTTTGACCTTAGAGATGTCTTACAGAGCGGGGACAGAGACAGAGAGGTCTTTTCCTTTCTTGTCTCTGTCAGGACCTCTCTCATTTTCCATTTAAACGAGGATTTTCTGTTGGGATAAAATTTGGTTGGTGAATTTCATGAGCCTATGCCACAGAGGATAAAAACTCAAAAAAACCGGTTCCGATGGATAGGGTTTACACGTCACCTGTTGGTTTAAACGACCCGCCGCTTAGCAGCCCAACATAGGTGGAAACCCTAACAAAGCAAAGCTATCCATATTTTCTAATCGGAAACCGCCACGTGTCGGTCTTATTTTACCCTCTTATTTATATTTCCTTCACACCTCCTTCCTGTCTCACCCGGTTCCCCTTCTCCTCCTACCTCTCCTACCGCCATTAACACCCAAATCGGAGCCCCAAATTTCCTTCTTCTTCTCGTTCCATCTCCAATCCACTGGTTTTTCAAGAATTTTCTCCGGTGAATGTTGTCGTTTCACCTGGAAATGGTGGATCAATACGTCGTTGAATGTGTTCCATCGAAGACCTGGTTCCACAAGAGGAAAAAACTTTTGAATTGAATAATTCGAGATCGGTCTCTTCTGTGAAATTTGTATATTAATCCAAAATTTTGTACAGTCTTGCCTCGTTTTTCGTCATATGTTTTCTTTGCATCGATTCGGTTGTAGACGGAAGAAGTGGCGGCGGAGATTTGAGCTTTGAAGATTGAAGTTGATTCTGAATCATTTGATANTCTTCTGTGAAAGATTGTAGAAAGTGGCGAAGATGAATTTGGGAGCGGCGGAGGAAGAATCGCCGCAGGAGATTCATATCCCTGCCGAAATCGATTGGCAAATGCTTGATAAATCTAAATTCTTCTTTCTCGGTGCAGCGTTGTTTTCAGGCGTTTCGGCGTCTCTTTACCCTATGGTGGTGTTGAAAACTCGTCAACAGGTTGCTTATTCGGAGCTTCCGTGCTTCAGAACTGCATTTTCTCTCGTCCGCCATGAAGGTTTTCGTGCTCTGTACAGAGGATTTGGAACTTCTCTGATGGGGACTATCCCTGCTAGGGCTCTGTACATGGGAGCCCTAGAGTGTACAAAGAGCTATGTCGGAACCGCCACTGTTAGAATGGGATTTCCAGAGGCTACTGCCGCTACAATTGCTAATGCAGCCGCTGGATTGAGTGCTGCAATGGCCGCTCAACTCGTATGGACTCCCGTTGATGTAGTGAGTCAAAGACTGATGGTTCAAAGTAGCTCCTCCATTCATTACATCAATGGAATCGATGCGTTTCGAAAGATCCTCAACGCTGACGGTCTCCGAGGCCTCTACCGAGGCTTCGGGATATCGATTATGACATACGCGCCATCGAATGCGATGTGGTGGGCTTCTTATTATGTAGCACAGCGGCTGATTTGGGGAGGAATTGGATGCTATCAAGCTAAGAAGGTTGTTGGTGAAGGCAATGACAATGGGGCTAATGTTTACAGGCCAGATTCCAAGACTGTGATGGCAGTACAGGGTGGGAGCGCAGCGATGGCGGGCAGTATCTCGGCTTTGATAACAATGCCTCTTGATACAATCAAGACAAGATTGCAGGTTTTGGATGGGGATGAGAATGGAAGAAGAGGGCCAACAATTGGTCAGACCTTGAGAAATTTAGTAAGGGAAGGCGGGTGGGCGGCGTGTTATCGAGGTTTGGCGCCCCGGTGCGCGTCGATGTCGATGTCTGCAACGACAATGATCACCACATATGAACTTCTCAAACGGCTATCAACCAAGAATCCAGAGGGTTTAATAAGCTAAACAGATGATTCTAAATGCTGAAGATTGTCATTTTCTCAAACTGTTTCTGATCATTCCATTTGGGATTTCGTTTTTTTTTTTTCTTTTTTACAATCACTCTGCCTTGTTCATATAGTGCAAGGCTTCTCAATGTTCATATCTTAAATGTATATTAACTTTGGTTTAGTGTTGGGAATGGGTGTGACATATGATATGATATCGTGAATTGTTCTTGGACTACATTTTAGGGGTATTTAAAAAACTAATCGAAAAAACTGATCATTCTAATCCAACCTATACCGAAGTGGGTTGTCGTGACCTAAGAATTTGGTTTTTCTACTTTTACTCTCCCGACTTGGAGGCTACTAAGAGGCTACTAAGAGGGAATTCACTCCCGATTTGGAGGCTTCTAAGAGGGAATTCACTCACTCCCGACTTGGAGGCTTCTAAGAGGGAATTCACTCACTCCCGACTTGGAGGCTTCTAAGAAGGAATTCCGAAAATTATTAAGTAACAACGAATCTACTTTTTCTTGATATGAATTCTCCTAAATTGAAAATTTATAATTAGTTTTACAATATAATTTTTTTCTTATAACACAATCATACCTACTATATTCAATTTTGTAATTTTTTTCAATTATTTATTTTTCAAATAATCTTTAAAATAATTAAATCTTTAGCTATTTAGAAGATAATTTTGAATTGAAAACATATATTGAAACTGAATTGAAAATCTTAATTAAATATTTAAAAATAAATAAATAAAAATTCTACAACTAACATACTTTTAACCACTTTAACCAACCCAATCCAGAAGAATTAAAAGATTATTCTTGTGAAAGTCAAAAAAATATAAACAATAATTACAAGATTCCACATAGAATTAAGTCATAACGCCCAGATATAAGACATTCATGCCATAAATAGCTGGGCCAACCCTATACATCAAAAATTATAATGGTAGTGGGACCCTTGGTTTCTAATCCCTAATTTCAAATCCAAACTAACTATAACAAAATAAATACTAATTATAAGATTTATTTATTGAAAAACAATGGAGGGACTAAAATGATATTTCACATAAATCTCATAATTGGAATCTAACAGGCAAACAGAACAGAGCATCTCTTACTTAACTAAAATCAAAAGGTTAACATGGTTCATTCTTGAGAGCTTTCAAGGTTATAAAAGAGGCAATCTTATATTATATAGACTACCCATCATCTAGACTTTACATATAAGAAACAAGGGAAGGCACTGAGAGTTACCCAAAACTGGATACCTGAAGTAGTCTAAAGCAAAGCACTTACCTTGTCGCTGATTCCATTAACCAAAAGGAAGATGAAAATAACACCACAGTTTTGCATTTGGTCTGCCTGCCTGCCTGTCTTAAACGCGGCCTCTCTTGTGGCTGCAGGATGGGCATTTGTATTGCTTGATGTGCTCTGCTTTGGCAGGAGTTATTCTCACGCATTTCCCATGGAACCACTTCTCGCAGATATCACAGCAAATCCAAAATTCATCTGATGCATAATTCTCACCACATGCCCCACACAACGTGTCTCCGTGCTCGTCTTCGTCTTCTTGATACAAGGCCTCTACCTCTTCCCTTGCCTGCGGTTGCCTTGAATACATTCCATGGATTTCAGCTTCCCTCTGAAAATAGTTGAAAGATTAGGATGAAGTAAATAATCCATGTAATTTATGCTGTAAAATTATATCAGACCAACAAGCAGCAACAATAAGTCTTGGGGTATCGATTTCGTTCTCGTGTAGGAGGAGAGGAAATAACCGAGTCTGACTGAGTCATACGGTACAGAAGAGATCAAAATAAATTCATTTCTAGCAATACAGATTATAAATCATGACATGAACTGGCAGGATTCGCGGGCGAAGCTGGAAGCTGCTGCGCAACCTCTGGAGCTACTATCTTAGCCGTGGGATCAGCCTTGCCTAAGGCGGGTGCATGGAAGGGTGAAGGCGAAACTCGAAAGGAATTTACTTCTTTTTCTATTTCCTTTTTCATTTGAATTTCCAAATCTCAAGTAGGTAAACCAACCCCGAAGAATTGGAGATTGTCCACCAGAACTATAAACATTATTATAGCTAGGACAGGCATAGTTAAACAAGCCCATATAAGATAATTGTCCCAGCTACATTCTTTTTCTATATGTAGAGGCAGGGGAAACACCTAAGCTACATTGTTTGTTACAACTACGAGTTCGAAACAATAGTAATCGGAATAGCGTAGAACAAATAAAATCAGTCAACCAACTACAAAACTGAAGATCTATCAGCATACCGTTTTAAAGTTGGACTTGGATCTGCTACCATTAGCACTCGACGACTTTTCCTTGGCTGGTTTCTTTGCAACACCAGTGACTACTTCAAATACAGTTGGCAAATCGTTTATCATATTAAAAAGCCGCCTCCTGCATCAAAAAACAAGGCAAACCATTTTATAGCAAGACCAACAATCATGATTGTTGAAATAACTCCAATGAGAACACTAAATTCAAAATGAAAATACCTATCAGCTTTATCAAATCCAAATCTCGCACCAAAATAGTAGGCAACAGAGAGCAACCAAGAATCGCTATGGACAGCAACCAAAGCCAACCAATCCCTTTCTTGCATACCATCTCTTGCAAAATTAATACCCAATGCTGGCTCTGGGAGTTCTGGAGGTACTTCTTCAGCAGGTAAATTAACTTCCCATACTTCATTTGGAAAACCATACAAGCATAGATTTTCCTTCTCTGTAGTCACCAAAAAACTGTTATAAATAGCTAAGGGATCGCTAAACTAAAGACTACGAATATGAAATCGAAAATTGGGATGGTAGCACACAGAATTGCGTGGATGGGGGTGGAGTCAAAAGTTCATATTCCAGATAACAAGGAGAGCCCCATACACAATGAATTCGTGTCTTAAAAGATAAGATGTAAACAGAGATAACTAAAAGCATGTACCAGGATCACATTGTTGATAAAACTCTTCAACATCTGCAATGATAAAACTGAGAAGAATTAGACATTTGAAACTCGCAAATGAAGCCAAAAGCCAAGGTCCAAACAACCAACCGCTCCTAACTCTCAATGAAAGTTCCAGAAATAAAGAATCCAGCCGTTTACATTCTACATTTATCTAATACTTCATCCAAACACAAAATTCTTCAATTGAAATAAAAATCTTTAACAAACTATACAAGATCATGAACTTTTAGGTTTTGCATCGACTCGCAAAAAGTATCAGATATGATCAAGAAATTAGTTGCATAAACTTAAAAAATGCAGGCAAAGGAAGAGAGCTCTCTCTGGCTACAATAGGAATACTCCGTCGCTCTCTTATGTCTCACCGTATGCAGACGGCCATGCATGTACACAAATCGACAAGAAGAATTCGATCCACATTCAGGAACAAAATTCATCATGCAATTTCAACGCTTATACAGTGGAAAACTAGAGTGAGATTCATAATTGCACGGCCACACTCAAGTAAGCCAAGAACAGCATTAGAAAACACATTTTCTCTTATCCTAATTACTCCTCATTCGCAAAGCACTTCCGTTTTCTCTCTCAAAAAAGAAAAACCAAACGGCAACATCACGAACAAAAACGCCAAAATCAACCAAAAAAACAACGAAAAGTAAACCAATTCATTCCAAAATGGAGGAAGAAGGACATAAAATACGTACTAAAGCCATGAAAACAGCAAAAACATACAACGAATTTCCATCGCGCCTGGTTTTATCCTTGTCCGAATACGAGTCAACAAGAAAAGGAAAGAGGAATACCTACGGTGAGGGCTTTGATGACGCCACTTCTTCGGCCTCTAAAATCACTGAAAACATCTTCGACTGAACGATTATGCACTGCGCCTCCTCCATCCATTGCCGTTTCTTCTTGGTCGTTCTTGCACCTTCTCGAGACGAAATTGAGTCAAAAAGGAAAATAAAAACTGGAGATTACCAAAACGGAGAGACAGAGAGACAGAGAATCAATTAGCGAAGATTGAATATATGGCACCGATCGTGAAACGGGAAATTTGAATTTGATGAAGGGAATAGTCGGATTATTGAGATCTCTGTCCATTACCGTATTTAGGATCTAATGCCTTGTAATAAAATAATTAATTTTTTTATTTTATTTTATTCAACTTATAATATTATTTTTTTCCCTTAATGGTAGAATCTAATAATTAAAATAAAATAATTTGATGGTGGCATTAACATGAAACATTTAAAATTATATTAAATTAATTGAAATGAAAGCCTAATTTTTTTTTTTTTTTTTAAATCCTTTAGTTTTATATTATTTTTCACCAAATTTAAAAATTCAATTGTTGTAATAACTAATAATTAATCTCTCGATATTTTTATTTTAAAGGGACGGAATTTATTCTAAATAAGTTATATGATTTTTATTTATTGTTGTAATTTAAATTTAAATTCAATATTTAACTAATATTAAAATAAATAAATTAAAATCCTAGTAATTTTTTTGCTCTAAAATTTTTACAATTAAATATTTTATTTCAAAAATATTTCAAGAAAGTTTTTAAAATATCCTTCAACCTCCAAACTTGTTCCACAAATATTCTTGAGTTTTCAAAAAAAAAATTAAAAACTCCCCCATAAAATTTAAGAAGAAAATAGTCTATAAAATGTAGATCGTCGTTACTTCCGCATATTACGGGTAACGTAGGAGACATCTCTATTTTTTCCCTCGGGAATCTTTAGAATTACCCATGTTTAGCTTTCAATTTGCCTCTGACTATCAAATGAAATGTGAATAACCCGTCCTCCGCTCTTTAAAATAAGGGATGCTTTTGGTTCTGTCCGTGCTTGAAACAATTTAGTCTCTCCATATTACTATATTTCTAGAGTCAATAACTTTATATGAGGTACTACTGAACTCAATCACTTGCTGCCGTTGTTCTTCAGTTTTCTGTTGAGGTCTATCCTGTGGAGGTACATCATTCTCTTTGTGCTTCAGGACCCATGGTAACAACAAAGAGTGCTAAACTATTAGGAGTCGAAACTACGACGGTTAAGAAGTTGCATCCTTCCAAATAGGAACTTGCTAATCCATGGGTATACCATGAAGTTACAAACGTTGTACCTGCAAACCAACCTTCTACGGCAAAATAGGCACAAGGAAAGAGCAATAGACCGGACCAACCTACAAAAACGTTACAAAGGTTGTACCTGTAAACCAACCTTCTACGGCAAAATAGGCACAAGGAAAGAGCAGTAGACCGGACCAACCTACAAAAACGAAACGATCCCTCCGTAACCCATCATCCATAATATCGAATAAATCATTTTCATCTTTGGTAAATTTACGAGAGCATGAATTTTTTTTTTTCTGATGACAAGGCATATTTGATTATTATACTTATAATATGATTAATAAATAAGAACTATAGGAACAAGATGGGAGGATGAATTTGTATTTATACATCAAGAGATGATCATTCTAATGTGTACCCTAATGATTATGTAAAGCAAAAACAATGGTGAAAATTGTTCAACCAGTTCCAACCAGTTCAACCAGTTCTAATTGAAAATTACAAGAGATTTCTGAAAATGATCTTTGGACAACCAAATTAAAATGTGGTTTTCCCATACTCCTAAAATTACCATAGTTGAAATGGATTCAGTTTCGATGAATTTTGCTAATCATATCTGAACAACATGGATCATAATCAACAACTACCAACTAACATCGATCTCATCACAGAGGCAATTTGATCTTTTCTGACCATTTAAAGATATCAGAATAGACTCGATCGCCTCCCAAATCTTCCCCTTGTGCACCCGCTGCTATTCGAATTATATCTTCGATCAATGCAAAGTTCCCCATTATATCGACGTGAGCACCGCTCTGTGTTCCTCGTCCTTCTAGCAAGTTTGATGGGGGAGAGTGATTGTATTCTCTAACGTAAGTTCGGATTCCTGAAGGATTAAATCTGGTTTTCCCACGCCAGCCTTTTGCACACATGTAGCCAGCACTTAGAACAGGTACAGTTTCGTCTCCATCGACCGTGTAGACTCCGTCCTTCAGACAGCCATCTTCATCACCATCATTAGCTGCAGTATCAATCTGAAATGGAATGTAACATTCAGCTGCAGGAGATAGCTTGTAAACATAAGCTCTTTCGGTCGGAATTCCAACTCCATACAAAGAAAAGATCTCCATGTCCGGAGCATTTGGCAATCTGCAGAGAAGTTTGATGTTGTACAAAGTTCAATAAACCAAAAGATTGGACAAGGATTCTCATATCGTTCTCAAAGGAATTCAGAGTTCACTGAGATCAAATAGCACAAAAAGAGAGGAAAAGTGCAAGTCTTAGCCAATTCAAGAGGTTCAAGAGGCAAGTCTCTACCAAAATACTCAAAGGGGGCTGCCTATTGCCCCTACATACATAATATAAGATTGTTGAACGTGGCCATAACGACGAAGTGGCTCCCAAAAAAACTACTAGATACAGATTTCATATTTATGTCCTCTAATAACCAGCTAAAACAATTTTTAGATACATTTCAATTAACTCGCATACATCTAATAATTTTTTCCCTCGTCCCCACTTATTCACCCGTCTTGTTTCTAGCGTTAGTTGTTGTTATAATACCTATATGTATATATATATATACGTAAAATCAAGAAGGATAAGATTATCACCTTGTCTCCAAGGGGTTTGACCAATACTTGTATTGGTTGTATTTCGGATCATCCAAGTTGTCAGCAATCCCATAAGAGAAATGGGCACTCCCACGTTCCATTGTATGTGGGGCAACATAATGAAGTAAATCTATGATCGATCCAGCAGTATAAACTTTGTAATCTGAGATAGCTCTGATACCCTCAATTCCCATGTCATGGTATTCAGTCCAAACGTCTTTGCACGTAGCATTTGCAATATTGTGACCCTTGATAGCATCCTACACCATTATAAGACATGAAACATAAGACTTCCTCCAAGAAAATCATCCAGATGACTGCAAGTTTTTCCATAAAAGAATCGAGAAAATGAAGAGATCGACGATTTATCCATCAGTGAAGTTTTTCCAGAGCTAAATCAATTGTAGGTTACTTAAAAAAATTAAATTCAAGTTTGAGCCTCGACATATTTGAAGCACAACTTTTTATGAAATGTTTACCTGATGGACTTAGTGCTGATAACCTATTAACTCATTAGAAGCCAACCCCTCACCATAGGGCAATTATTTGCCTGAAATCTAATCACCTAACTACTTATTTATGCTTCGAGACAAGACTGATTAATTAAATTAAAAATCATTATACTAAGGAGAAGAGCCTTACCAAAAACTCAATCCTCTCAATCTCAGATGAATCTGCTTCAGCTATGTCTTTCCCAAAAGATATAATTCTTCCATAGTGAACTTTCTTTGAAGAAGGAACAGTATCTCCATCACCGTCATAACCTCCATTACGTGTATCATTGTTTTTTAGCCTTCTTCTGCTGGGAACATGGCCATCTTCAGGTGACCAATCAAGGGCACCCCATATAACATCCCCTCCTTTTGGTATCATTGACATGGTCGAATCCCAGGTACGAGTCATCTTCATTACATGCTGCAATGTTTGAATGCGAAATAGATCGTTGTCCAAGAAGACTGGTGCAATAGCCCTGCATTATGTGAAGCAAGAGACATGAACTCTTTCAGTCAACAAAAACCTCAGGATTTAATGCTTGCAGATTCTTAATCAAACAACTTATTTTACATAGCAACCTTGTGGCTAGAAAAAGAAATACTCCAAAATGTGCCTTATAGAATTCAAAAAATTAATGGTTTTTAAGTGACTTGAAATTAATCCAAGCACACTAGGAGAAATCTACAAGTTAAGAATTAGAGCCTTATAACTATTGGCATAGACTAAGGTGACCTGACATTACTACACAACTTGCTAGAGCCTAGACGATTGGTGACATAAAGGTAGGTATATCGATAACTCGAGTTACTATCATCCTAGACAACTTCCAGACTTAAGAATTCAAGGACAAACTTCAAGTGCCTGCTGTAAAAATAGTCATCAGACTGGATACAGGATTTTCTTTCCTAACCATGGAAACACACACAGACATACACACAACAGGGAATTAAGTGATAGAGACCTGGCAACTGCAATATCCTTAGCTTCAGCAGAGAAAAGCCCAGCAACAGCTTTGGGAACACCTAGAAATGGTCCACCAATATTTATAACTGCTTTTATATGCTTAGCGCACCAGTCTGGTCCTCCCCCTCCACCCATTGGTGCCGGTGCTTCAACCCACTTCATAAAGTGCAGGAAGTATAAAACGCCCATCGAATGCGGAATTATCACTGCCTTCTTCCCGCCATTTGTGGCAACCATCAGCTCTATGTTACTTTTTATTCTGCTGAGGGTTTGATCTCTAACCTTTAACATTTGAGAATTAAAATAATCAACAAACAATTACAAACGGTAAGTATTGATGAAAATGGAGCAACATAGCTGAAAATTATGATATTTTTATTAACTAGAAAATTGTGTTCCACTCCTCCAAATGATTACCTCTGTGTTCTGATATGAAATTCTCCAGTCATATGCAGCCATATACATAGTTTTTTCCTCGTAACCAATACGAGCCAAGTTAGCAATCAGGACTGCCCACACAAAATAACCAGGAGCAAAATAGTCGGCAGCAACAAGCCCACTGACAGGCCTGACCCTAACTCCTGGAGGATCTAATCCAGTTTCATTATCCAATGACATATGCTCTACCCAGCACGAAGGTCTACATGGGAAAACGGTTCAACAAGCATAACAAATTTGGTCATGTAAAACCAACCAAGAGTTTCTTTGAATATGCACAGCATCAAACAGTCCATTAGCAAATATTACTATTCAGAAGAATTCTTATAAGAATCAACCAAACAATCAGAAGAATTCTTATAAGAATCAACCATACAACACCAACAAATTCAGAGAAGATCAAAAATCCAATAGACACCAATGAACTTGCAACCTCATACAATTTAGCTGCGAAATATCACTCTCTGGTTCATGTAGACCATTAACTAAAACCCAACAATTATACCAAGAAACATAAAATGTTAAACCATCCAAATGTACAGGGGAGCATATATTATCAAATACCTTTTATAAACTTCACCGAATGTGCCGCCCCAGAGACGCTTCCTGAACAAACCCTCCGCGCATTCATGGCCTTCCCAAAGTTCAAGCCCACCAGTGACGATTCCCGGCACAAACACCACTGGATGATTCACCTTCAACCCCTCTTTCTTCAATTTGACACCCGGCGGATCGGGCAATGGCCCTGTGATTGCCTCCGTCACATACTGAGGTAAAGATGCCGGCATCGCATTGTAAAGGAACAACAATAGCCACCATGTCGTACAGACGCACCCAACAAACCAGCAACAATTATCAACACACGACCACCTTTTCTTTGCCTTAACTTCCTTTACTTGTCCGCTAACCTTCTCCTTCTTATCGTCATCTCCATCCTTCTGAATATTGGTATCTTTTTCCACTGCCTTTCTCCGACGTAGCAAAGACATATTTCGAAGTACTCAATCAAGAATCTCTAACTAAAATTTCATAAATTAACTATTCTGCAGCACAGCTTCATTCTCAAGTTTATATACCGCAATTCCAATCGAAATTCTCTCTAACTTGAACGAAACAAACTAATTTAGGGAACGAAACCCCAACAATCCAATTCGTGTATGTATCAAAATTCTAATGTAGTGAAGAATAAATCAAATCTGTCTCCCAACACGTGAAAGTTACATTTCTCGGCGGACAAACAACGCCAATTCCAAGCTAAGAAAAAAAATACCTAAAAAGCTATTTTTAAAGGCAAAAACGCATTTCAAGAGATAAAGAACCAAAAAGACTGCCCTCGAATGTAAATGGAAACTTTATCGTCAGTTCGTGCAGTTACAAACAGAAGCTTGAGCTTATCGATCAATGGCGAGTCGGATCGGGAGGAGCAGCCGACTGCTCTCAGCAAGATAGCAAAATTATGGCGCAGAAACGAAACTAGGCTCTACGTGCGTGCTATTGCTTTCAGATTTTGACTCAACCGGTTTAGATAAAATGCAATTTAAAGAAATTGGATATTCAATTTATTGCGTGGCGGAATTTCATTGGTTCAGGGTTTTGGGCATCTCTGTATTCTTCGTCCATTGAACTGAATTGAGTGACGTGATTGTGGAGGACCGTTCTTTTCCGTGTGCGCCACCGCAGTGGATTCTAATTTCTGTGTCCCTGGACCCCAGCACGTGAAACATGTGTGCTACGTCGTCGTTTTTACATTATTAAGAAATAAATCATCGAAAATATTTTTATTAAGAAAAAAGAAAAAAAAATGTTAAACTTGATGAGGTAATATTAATCATTTTCATAACTTAATAATAATAAAATAATTATTAAGTAATTTTTTCTAAATAAATACAAAATACTTTATCATATATTTCAGTTGGGTTTAAACAATTATTACTCTTAAAATATATATTTTTATTTATGATACAATTATTTATATATATATATATATATATATATATATATATATATATATATATATATATATTTGCTTCTTTTTTTTATGATAATATATTTTATTATTTATTATCCAACTAACCTTTTAAAGTAGTTTTTATCTATTTATTTCTAATTAAATGATTGAAAACTAATATTTTACTTGTATTAAAAATAAAATTTTAAATAAATTATCTGAATAATCCGACATCAACTCAAAAAATTTATGGTATATTAAATTTGGTTCATTATTTGAATTTAAAAAAAATTACCATCCGAACAATTGAATTAAATTTTAAAATGTTTCAATTTATTAAACCTACCGTAAAAACATTTTTACCGACTTTCAAATAAATCTATAATTTAAATTAATTCGATAATATATTTTTATTATTGTTATTATTTTTTTATAAAAGGCGAAAGTATTAATATTTTGACTATTTTTTTTTATACTAAAGGTACAAGTATTAGTATTTCATATAATTCACTAATTATTATTTTAATGGATGACGTAGCTTTCTTAATTAATTTTGTACCAATATTTTTAAAGGTCAAAGTATTAATATTTCATATAATTCACAAACTAATTATTCTACTTTTGTCCTTGTTTTTTTTTTAATGGTACTAATAATTATTATTCATGAAAAAAAAAAAAGAAAAAAAAAACGTGCCCTGTTTAATTTTTAATTTTTATGCTTTAATAAATCTTTAATTATTGGTGGTTGTTTATTTGAAGTTAATTTCTATTTTAATATTTAATTTTAAAAAAATTATTTAACCAAAATTAAGGAATTTTATTTATTTATGGAGGCTAAATTTAAATATTTAAAATTACATTAATTAAACCAAAGTATTTCAATATATATAAAGAGAGAGAATTGGGCCGGCCATTGTATTATTAACGTTTGGGCCGCACCGTTTCAATTGGGCTTCGAGAGAAGGTTCAGTTCGGTGATGATCATTTTTGTAACATTATTTATTTATTTATTTAAAAGCCAAAAAAAATAATATTTAAAAGTTTGGAGATAATCTATGATGTGTCGATAGACGATATTCATCAACATAGTAATAACTTTATAAATATTTTATAAATATAGTATTAATAATAAGGTTATTTTTTTATTTTTTAATATTAATAAAAGCTATATTTGAGACAATATTAAAAATTTAAAAGTATTTTTTAAATAAATTATTTCTTTTTTTCAATAAATTTTAAAGATATTTGTTTATTTTATGATATTTTATTAATTGGCAAGGGATTCCCAAAATAGGGAAGTTGTGATAAATAAAAATGATAAATAATAATTTATATACATATATTTATTTATATATATAAATGCATGTGATTGATGCGGCTGTCACCTTAAAAGCAAAGCATTAATTTTTACCAAAAAAAATATTAATTTAATTACCCTGCCAACTCGACTTACTATTTTAACCATTTTTCCAGATGGGAAAGAATTCTATTTTGTTAATTAATTAATTAATTTTGTTTATTTATTTATTTTATTTTATTAATATATTTTTATATATAATATTAATTTTGGTAAGAGTTAAATATTTATAGAAGGAAATGAAAATCTGATTAAATAAATTAGGAGTTCACTAATCATAATATGGATTTAATAAAGCTTATTTTATATCGTAGTATATAAAAAAAAAAACCTCAAATAATAATGAAAATAATTGAAATTTAGGTTATCTCGAACAACCCTGGCAAAAATATTTTCATTTGAAAAAATCTCTTGCATCGCGTAGGCCAAGCTACGTGTGCTCGAGCCTTTGGCCTCGATTCAAGAAGAAAGTATTAGAAAACAGGTAGAGAGATTTTGTAAGAGAGTTTTGAAAGCAAGATTTGAGAAATTGGAAAATGTGTTATATGGGGATGTAAGCAAAAAGGTAACAAGAACGGCTTACTTCATATAACTATCGGGTAGGAAGAAGTTGACAACTAGTCATATCCGCTTATAGTACATTTTGGGGCATTTTAGCTCTTGCAGGTGTAGACACGATTTAGGTGAACGGTCATACATCCTCGTACTGGTCCAATATGGAATGGTAAAGACCTATCTAAGAAGAAAGCATGTAAAAGGGGTTTGGAACGGGCATGTAATCATGGGCAACACAGACAAGTGTGGAAACCTTTCCCTAACAGAAGTGTCTTAAAGCGTTAAGGGGAAGTCTAAAAGGGAAAGCCCAAAGAGTACAATATCTGCTAGTGGTGGTTCTGGACCATTACAAATGGTATTAGAGTCAGGCATCGAGTGATGTGCCAGTGAGGAGGTTGTTCCCTGAAGGGGGTGGATTTGGTGAGGGTCCCACGTCGATGAGAGAAAGGAACAAGTGCTAGCAAGGACGCTGGGCCCTAAAGGGGGCTGAATTATGATATCCCACATCGGTTGGGGAGAAGAACAAAACACCTTATTTTTAAAGCCTTAAGGAGAATCTCAAAATAAAAAACCCAAAGAGGATAATATCTACTAGCGGTGGGTCTGCCCTGAAGGGGGGTGGATTGTGATATCCCACATCGGTTGAGGAGAAGAACGAAACACCCGAAATACCCGATTTCTAAAGGTTTGAAGTGAAGTCTGAAAGGGAAAACCCAAAGAGAATAACATCTGACCGTGGATCTGCCCGGGGGTGGATTGTGATAAATAAGTAATGGTTTGAAGTGAAGTCTGAGAGGGAAAACCCAAAGAGAATAACATCTGACCGTGGATCTGCCCGAGGGTGGATTGTGATAAATAAGTAATTGTAACGACCCAAATCCACCGCTAGCAGATATTGTCCTCTTTGGGCTTTCCCTTTCGGGCTTCCCCTCAAGGCTTTAAAACGCGTCTGCTAGGGGAAGGTTTCCACACCCTTATAAAGTGTGATTTGTTCTCCTCCCCAACCAACGTGGGACATCACAATATAAACGGGGTAGACACGAGAAATTGTGATTTGTTCTCCTCCCCAACCAACGTGGGACATCACAATATAAACGGGGTAGACACGAGGCGGTGTGTCAGTAAGGACGCTGGCCTCAAAGGGGGGGGTGGATTTGAGGGCGGTCCCACATCTTTGGAGGAAGGAAAGAGTGCTAGCGAGGACGCTGGGCCCCGAAGGGGGGTGGATTGTGATGTCCTACATTAGTTTGGGAGGAGAACAAATCAACATTTATAAGGGTGTGGAAACCTTCCCCTAGCAGACGCGTTTTAAAGTCTTGAGGGGAAGCCCGAAAGGAAAAGCCCAAAGAAGACAATATCTGCTGGCGGTGGATCTGGGTGGTTACAGTAATAATTTAGGTCATTCTTTATATCACTTTGGAAGCCTACCTTTTTCCATTTGCATGTGCAACAGTTATGGTGTATTTAACCTCCCAATTGCAAGCAAAGCATAAAGCCCTAAAGTTTTTTGCTTTTTGTAATTTTTATAATAATAATAATAATAATAATAATAATAATAATCCATTGCCTTGAAATCACAAACAGGCCAGCCCTTTACTTAGTTTGCCAAATATTTTAAACTTTATAATATAAAGTTTCATAAGTTTATAATATATTATATTATAAAGTTGTATTTCGACTTAACTTTACAAAGACAATTCACGCTTGTCACCCTAAACAAAAGCATCCTCATTATTACGTTTCTTTATTTAATCGATACGATATTCAAACACGAGCTTGATCACACGCCTTAAAGGAGCTTTAGTTTGACAATTTCTCGTTAACTTTACAAACCTAACCGTCTTCATCACACGCCCTTTAAATTTAGGACTTACGGTATTAGTGTTTCCCTGTACCTAACACTGAAATTTGTTGTTTGCTCGTGTATTTGAAATGCTTCATACAATGTCAAATAAGTTACTAGGTGTGTAACAGCTCAAGTCTACCGTTAATAGATATTGTCATATTTGACCCGTTACGTATTGTTATTAGTCTCACGGTTTTACAATGCATCTACTAGGGATAGGTTTTCACACCCTTATAAGGAGTGCTTCGTTTCACTCTCCAACCGATGTGAGATCTCAGAAAGTATGTAACACTCGAGTAAAAGAGGGGTATATGAATGAACCGAGACTATGTTTGAATAAGAGCAAAACTAAGAAGAGAAGGACTAAAAAATGCTTTCTTCTTTTTCGGTAGCTCAATCATAATGCTGAAAAGACATGTTGGTTTTAGAAGCAACGAGTAAGAAACACGACTATGTCGTAGGAGAATGTCAGAACCATCGAGTGCCGAATCCAAAATTTGAATCTTAACGGAATTAAAAACATGTTTTAAACCGTACTACGATAGGGTTAGTAGGAAACATGGAAATGAGAGTGTCGTACTAGGAGTATCATTGTTGTGGTTAGAGCAAACAAATGAAATCATATTACTGCGTGTTTTGTTTGACAGGTTTTTGTTTGTCTGGAATAGGGACAACTACCGCCATCATCCAAACACGCCGTATTTGTGTAGGGGACGAGGGCAAAGGGAATGATACCCAAATCGACACGCTCACAACTCACGTGCTTTTTTTTTTTTTTTTTTTTTTAATAATTATTTTTAAAAATTTATAGTTACCTAGATAGATAATTAAAATCTCGTAAAATTTAAATATAAAACATTTAACATTGGTTACAAACGTCAAATATTTTTAATTTTAATTGTTTAAAAAATATTTATGAAATTTTAAAAGTAACATGAGTATCATTTAAAAAAAAAGTCTTATTGTTAAGAGGCGGACAAAAAGTGTTTATTGACGGCTCATAAATTATCTCTAATTTTTTTTAATGTTACATATTAAAGTTTACAAGTATTTTGACTATAAATGTATTTTTGAATTTTTTTAAAAATTCAACTGTATTTTTAAATACTTTATTAAAAATTTAAAATTAATTTTGAGATTTTTGTTTTTTTTTTTTTAAATTTAAGGATTATTGAAAATGTGAAAATTTAGAAATATTTTTAAAAAAGAAATACAAAATTGAAAGGCATTTTATTAATTTACCTTTTTTTTTTTTAATATAAATTGAATATAGAATATTTTGGATTTGGGTCAAAAGCACAACTAGCGACAAAAACGGTGCGCACATTGGTTCGGCTCCATGCCATTTGGTTTTGCGTGAGCACGAAGCTGGGATGGAGCCATTTTAATTTCTCCTAAGTCGACTCGGTCACCAAGCCTAAGCCGCTTCGGAAGCCTAAGCCGCCAATGTCTCTTTCTTCATTATTGGCTTACTTTGTTTGCATTTTTTCCAAATTAAATTACCCTAATTACATATTTAAATATTTAATATATAATGCCAACGCTTATTAAGACATTAAAAAAAAAGTGAGAAAATATATATAATTTTCAAAAATTGTATTAATTTTTATTTTAAACTTTTATTTTCATCCCATTGTACTTAATATTACAATTTTAAATAAGAAAGTAATTTTACTTCTATTTAAATTTAATGAGTTCTCCTAAATAAATAAAAAAAAAAAGAGAAATAAAATTATGCATAAATTTAATTTATTGCTACACGAGGACATCCATTAATTTTATTGAGATTAGAGGTTCAAATTTCAAGTTAGTTATGATCTCGTACTGGCTATAACAACGAGACTCATTAGGCTGTTTTGTCTCCTTCTACCCATAAACAACTATTAGGCTACCTCACTACATCTATGCTTGTTTAATTTAGATTTAAAGAAACACGTCTTGACTGACGGGCTTGTTCAACCTATATAATGTGTCTCCACACCATAACTCGGTTCTTTTCTCTAAACTGAAATCGAGATCAGGCATCGGATCATATTCAATGAGGATTTCACATTTATTGATACTAAGTTTCAAAGGGGTCGATGCTAAGAATATTTTCAATAATAAAATAATTGAGAATTAAAAAAAAAAGCGAGAATTTAAATTATTTATATATAAATTCCAATTTCCTGAATTTAAATGTTTTCGAAACAAATTTTTTTATTTTTTGTTTTTTTATAATTACAATATATTTGTCGATCGTAGCGCACGTGAGTAGGTAAGGAACCACGTGACTGAATCATATCAAATTCCCCAACACAAAAACGCCTTCCCTCTTTCCCTTTTTTCTGTAGCGGCGGCGGCGGCGGCGGCGGAGGCCCTCGGCTGTACTGCGCATTGAACACCTAGCCACATAGGCCGAGTCTGCGCCGCGACGCGCCGCGCTGAGCTCTGCGTCTGTACGTGTACGCTGCTGCAGCCCAAATCTCAATGGTCCAGAGAGAGAGAGAGAGAGAGAAGAACGAAGAACAAGCAGAAGAAGAAGAAGAAGAAGAAGAGGAGGAAGAAGAAAGCATTTGAGTGGTTTTCACTCCTCGTAGCTGGCTTTCACGCTGATCATCGCAAGCGAAAAAGCAAAAAAGCAGAAGAAAGGTTAAAGGTGCGAATGAATGCGATTGAAGGAAGGAAGAATCTGATGAGTTTGTGTGTGCATTTAAAGCTTTTGTAGCTACGAAACCCTCTTTCTCTAATCCCAACGATTCTATTCGATTCCATTATTTCCAATCCAATCCACTTTTTTCTTCTTCTTCTTCTCCGTGATCCGTTTCTTTCTCTTTCTACGGGACTTGATTGAAAGTTATGGAAAGCGACTGCTCGACGTGATCGTTTTCCATGCCAATCTTTTGCCTCTTTCGTGTCCTCTATAATCCGTAAGCTGCTGCTGAATAGTTCTCTTCATTCCATTCCACTTGCTTTTCTTTTCTGTTTGTTTGTTTGTTCGTTCGTTTGTTTGTTTGTTCCACAGCTTTATTTCGTGTTTGCTTTATTATTCTGTATTCCTCAGGCCTTTCGATTTGAGTTTTTATTTTCCTTCTCTTTTTGATCTTGTTATAGCTGTTATGAGACAAGATCTCGTGATTCCGCAGTGACTGAGCTTCTTGTACTTGTTTGACCCTAGTCATTTGCTGTGAAAGTCCGGTGGATTGGTGTTTTCTGTACCGGAGATGTTGACGTGTATAGCATGCTCGAAGCAGCTCAACAATGGATCTCTGCACCAGCAAGAGGGAGAAGATTCCGTTGCTACACCAAGGACTAAACAAACAATCAAGGCTCTAACTGCTCAGGTTATGAGATTCTATCTCTGTTCTCAGAAATTTCAGGGAAATGGTTTTTGTTGCTGGTAACTTTGTGCAATTTGGAGGAGAATTTTCTCTGCTGGAATCGTTGTTGATTGAACATTTCGAAGATATTTATTCACTTTCGTTTCGATTTCTTTAACTTTCTCGGTAATCATAAAGAGAGCTAGCTAGGTAATTGTTCGATTTTCAACATCGGGAAAGAAGCTCGACAATGAATGGATGTGAAGTTGACGTTTCCTGTGTTGTTTTTTACTTCCTTGAAATCTCGTTTTACTGTGAAATTGATGTTTATGACTGAATTTTTTCTGCTACTTTCAGATCAAGGACATCGCACTGAAGGCCTCGGGCGCTTACAAGAATTGCAAGCCATGTTCAGGCTCATCGAGCGACAACCGCAAGTATAAATATGCAGAATCTGATTCTGCATCAGATTCGGCGAGGTTCCATTGTTCCTACAGGCGGACTGGGAGTGCAAACTCCATACCAAGGCAATGGGGAAAGGAAATGGAGTCCCGATTGAAAGCTCTGTCAAGTGGGGAAGTGAGTCCAGCTTCTGTAAGTGGACGAACTGAGATTGTTTTCTTGGAAGAAGACGAACCAAAGGAATGGGTAGCACAAGTTGAGCCTGGTGTGCTTATCACTTTCGTTTCATTTCCACAGGGAGGAAACGATCTCAAACGGATTCGTTTCAGGTAAATCATTTGGAATTCAACTGTTACTGAAGAAATCTATTTGTCTGGAAGTGCTGCTTCTTCACTTGTTTGTCAGCTTGTTTCATTTCTACTGTCTGAAACTTAGGAGGTGGAATCTTGTGATTTAGCTGCCATTTGAACTCTCTACTTCATTCCCTTCTCTTCTTTGCAAGTGTATAATGATCATATATTTCCTATAATTGTTTATGATTGGTTGCTAACCCTTGTTTTCTTTTGTTGATCAGCAGGGAACTGTTCAACAAATGGCAAGCTCAAAGATGGTGGGCGGAAAACTATGAGAAGGTTATGGAATTGTATAATGTCCAGCGTTTCAATAGCCAAGCTGTTCCTCGTCCACCTTCCCCTCCATTATGGGAAGACGATGTGAGTTTCGAGCATCATACTAGTTGTGATATACTGTCATTTCGTTTCAGCAGGTTTTTAATGGTTATAGACTTTGTTACATTATTAACATGAGTTCTATTCAATTCCAGGCCTCGAAGACTCAATCTGCCAAGGACAGCCCTGCTACTCCACCTTTGACAAATGAATGGCCTCCTCGAAATTCCGATCGACCATTGGGAAACTCGTCATCGGAATCACTTGATCACCACCCTAACCGACCCCCACATTGTTATGATTCAGGTGGTTTAGCTCCATCGGTTAAACCCTCTAGCGAAAATGACGCAAAGATTGAGACATCATCTGTAGATGGTTCTGTGAGGACCAGTGAGGGAGATCAGTCAGAAGAAGAGCTTTCTGTAAGTAATGCTAGTGATTTGGAGACTGAATGGATTGAAGAGGATGAACCAGGAGTCTATATCACTATTCGGGCTCTGCCAGGTGGCTCGAGGGAGCTAAGACGCATTCGATTCAGGTATTAATCTTTCATAATGAGAATAATGTACATCTTTGATAAGTCTCACAATTTCTGATTGTTACCTCCCCATGTGGGACTCAAAAAACCATTATAGAAATTAGGCACTCTGTATTATATCCTATAACGGCCCAGGCTCACCGCTAGCAGATATTGTCTTCTTTGGGTTTTCTCTTTCGGGCTTCCCCTCAAGGTTTTTAAAACGCGTCTACTAGGTAGAGGTTTTCAAACCCTTATAGAAGGTGTTTCGTTCTCTTCCCCAACTGACGTGGGATCTCACAATCCACCCCCTTTCAGGGCCCAGCGCCCTCGCTGGCACTCGTTTCTTTCTCTAATCGTTGTGGGACCTCCACCAAATCCACCCCCTTCGGGGCCCAACGTCCTTACTGGTACACTGCCTCGTGTCTACCCCCTTTCGGGGAACAGCCTCCTTGCCGGCACATGCCCGGTGTTTGGCTCTGATACCATTTATAACTGGGCAAGCCCATCGCTAGTAGATATTGTCCTCTTTGGGTTTTCCCTTTCGGGCTTCCCCTCATGGTTTTTAAAACGCATGTGCTAGGGAGAGGTTTTCACACCCTTGTAAAGGGTGTTTCGTTCTCCTCACGAACCTATGTGGGTTCTCATATATCTTGAGAGAATTACTAAATAAGTCTATGATCAATTGGCTGATAAGTTAGCTCGAAAAATTGAGGTCCTATCGAGCTTGTAGTTTCACGTTTAAGCTAGAAATATCAACCTGAACCTAGCTCAACAGGTTAAGTCCATTATATGAGAGGTTTGAATCTCCACTCTTAGATATTGTAAAACTCAAAAAAGTGTTGGGCGTCGAAAAAAGTGCTCATTTCAGTCTATAAACTGAAAACTTTCATCATGTGTTTGATTTACTGCAAAAAACACTGATCTTTAAGTATGGTTCGTTTTGACGCAGTCGAGAAAAGTTCGGAGAAATGCACGCGAGATTATGGTGGGAAGAGAACCGAACGAGGATACAAGAACAGTATTTGTGACGATGGTACGTGAATGGAATTGCATCTCGTTTTTTAGTTGCAGATTGCGGGTCGTTTTTTACATACCTCTCTGCCCTTTCTTTCTCTTACAAATCTAGACTTCTCTATATGGCTTATGCCTCGTAATCAAAGGATGTTGAAAGATTATAACATTGGTTAGGTTGGTGGTTTTAGCCTTTAGGGGAACAGTAGAGATAACAGAATCTATACTGCTCCAATATTCCATGTTGTTCATTCCAGAAAGAAACTAATGGTTGTAATACTTTACTGTTCTGTACATTTGAGTGGGATTTGTCCAAAGACTTCTCTTTCTATGGACTTTCACTGGCCCATTAATCTCTCTGATTTCAGGCCCATTTTCAGGCCCAAAATTATGGGTCCTGGTTGAGTTTCTGTTGGGCTTGGATTGGATTAGAGGCCCAGTTTCTGTTCACTGGCCCATTAAGCTCTCTGATTTCAGGCCCATTTTCAGGCCCAAAATTGTGGGTCCTGGTTGAGTTTCTGTTGGGCTTGGATTGGATTAGAGGCCCAAATCTCTCTATGTTCCTTTTATTCCAACACTTTTTCGTTATTAATTATTAATTATTAGTATAATTATCTATATAATTATTATAAGGTTTTCAATGATAAAACAATATTTTTTCTGGATTTTTTTTTAATAAAATATTTTCATTAATCAATCCATTCATAAAAATGATAAAATTACAAGTCTGAACGAGCCCAATTCTATTATCCACTTTGAGCATAATTTTTTGTAGCTTTGCTTTAGGCTTTCCTGAAAAGTACTTATGCCAATAGAGTTAATATTCATCACTTATAAACTCACTGATCTTCCCCTAAATTAACTAATGTGGGATTCACTCCCTAATTTTTTTTTTTTTAATACTCCATGTAATAATAAAAGAAATTTATCTTTTATCGTAGTTATTAAAAAAATTAAAGTAATAAAAATATTATTGAACTTTTATCATTTTTTTTATTTATAAAAATATTAATTTTTAAAGGATAAGTAATATTGTAATTTTGGAAGAATAATAATATTTTTGAAATAAATGCTAAAATTATTATTTTTATTATTTTTAAATTGTAGTTTAGGCTGAAAGAAATAATCTGATAATCTAAGCTTTGGTCGCATTAGTTCTGATTGTTCGTCGTGAGCCGCTGGGATCTCGAAGATGTTACATGTTAACGGCCGTAGCAAGCTTCTGTTCTCTGAGCAATGGTGGATCTCTGCACCAACAAGAGGGAGACGGGAGCTAAAGCAAGCCGTTGAGGAACTTATCTCTCAGGTAAATGATGATCGCGCTGGTTTATACCTAGTTGATTTCAAAGAAAATACTTCCGACTTGTTCTTCTGGAATTTACTTATTGAAACCTTAATAGGAACGCATGAAGAAGAATCAGAGGAAATGCGGAGTAGTGACGTTTTTGTTTATTGATTTTAGTTTCCTTCACTTTTCTGTCACGAGACAGTTTGATTGGTGTTCTAATTCCAATTTTGAGTGAATCGGATGATGAAAATGAACTCTGGATAGTTTCTTAGTGTTTCGGATTATCAATGTAGGCTTATTTTTCTTTGAAATTGATTTTTGCATCAGAGAAGTTTCATCTATTTTCCGGTTACGAAGAACGTGAGCCTATGGAGCCTGTGTACTTGTGATTTGTTTCCATAGGAGGTAAATGATTTCAGACGAATTAATTTCAGGTATTGTTGGCATTGAGCTGTTGGTGAATACTCCGATTTTTCTGAATGTGGATCTCATATGCTTGTGTTCTTGTTCTGGTAGTGAATCTACAGAAATTAGCAACTAGAAATAGGAAATTTTGGGATTGTGAATTGACATTTTGTTTGCTTCCAAGTGCGTCCCTCAATGGGACCTATCTCTCGGAGTGGAATTCCTTTAAAAAGCTTCCACTTATAATTCTACTGGCAAGTTAGTCCTGTAAATACATTTGGTAACTTCTGTCACTAGCTCTGCCTCTTGAGAAAACTAGAATACTCGTGCGGTAGAGCTATGAATAACAGTAATCTAGCTGAGACATTGCCTCATGTTATTCTTATTTCAATTTCTGGGCCTCTAAATTCAATCATTCCCTTTTGAATCTGAATGATGTATGTACAAGCTTGTTTTTCCATTCTATCAGCTGTAAGTCGTCAATAATAGATAGCAAGCTCAAAGATGGTGGATAAGCAGTTCACCTTCCAACCCTTCCAAGATCTGAAGCTAAAGATGAGTTTAAATCTATTACCTGTGATTTGGAGGTATATATTTGAATGAGATGGTTGTGATTTTACACTCTTATCATGTACTCTCTGGTGCTTCCATTCTATCAGAATTTAAAAAATTGTTCCCTTTTGTTATGCTTCAAGCAGGAGTTTAATGCTATTTTAGATCTTCAACTCCCCCTGGTCTTCCTCAAGATAGTAATCATTCATCCATCGAAGGGCGACCCCTAGTAGACGCGTTTAAAAAATCTTGAGGGGAAGTTCGGAAGGGAAAGCCCAAAGAAGACAATATCGGCTAGCGGTGGGCTTGGGCGGTTACACTACATCCATATCGGGGCAGAAAAGGGAGTTTAGATGTGTTCGCTTCAGGTATTGAAGATTTTAATTATGAAATTGCCTGTTTTATGCTCCACATGTAGGACTCCATTAGATTTACTTTATTATATCATCAGCAGCCTCTTACTAGTTTGTGAATAACAACCTAAACTTTTTGAAATCCTTATTTCTAATTAGCTAGGCTAACTGATATGAAATCAACCCAAGGGAAAGTTTTAGAACGAACTACCTTGATAATCAAGATTAAGAGTAAAGAAAACTCGTATTTTAAACTTGTGATTCGAATCACTCCACAAGAGGTTTGATCAATACTACTTGAATGACTCTAGCATGCAAGTTCTAAACACAAGAATTTGCAACTTAGCTCTCAACAAAGCTAAAATAAAAACTCTATTCTTATCCATTCCAAAATATGATCTTAAATCAATAAAATGAAGGACTATTTATAGCCTTGAAAATAAACCTCATAATAACATGGTTAATTGGAAGGTTGTAACTTTCATAGCCATCAATACCATAACGACCACTAACTAATTGTAACGACCACTAACTAATTGTAATTTATAATTAAAAGCAATTCTCTAAAACTTAAAAAATACAATAAAACATTCTTAAATCTAAATCATCCATTGCAAGATTAAAACACACCTTATTTCGTATCAAAGTGTTTGGGTGAAGGTTTGAGTTCGAGGTTTTGCAAAAGATGCAAATATTCCAATGTTTGCTCTGTTGGTTTGTCAACCCGGACAAACCCATGGGTTTTGACATAACTCCCATGCACAAACTTCTTAGCTTAAACTTCTAAACTGGATATTCACACGCTTCAATATACAACTGGTGCATATGGCGTGCGAAAGTAATTTTGTTACTTCATAGAACTATTATCCTGCATAGCTTAGTGGATAAAATATCTATTACTTTCTTTAAAGTTGAAGGTTCAAGAACCACGAATCTCTTGACGATTTGTCTGCTTTTCCATTTGACCCTTCTAAATTTCTTATTCCCCAAAAATTTGGAGAAATTCATGATTAGCAAATTAGGAGCTCATCACTTGGTACTCTTGGAATTCTATTGGTCACTGTTTTTCATATTACATATCCTATTTCATTTCTTTTGTTCTTAGACCTGCGGTGAATTCTATTTCTTGGAATTCTATTTCTTTTGTTCCATGTTGATGTGTGGATGATGAGTTGGTTATATTGACTCTTAGGAATCAAATAGTACGAATCAAAGGACGGTGAAAACTAACTTTTGCTGTAGATTTATTGGAATCAAAGGATGGCGAGAGCTAATATTAGCTATGCAAACATTTTTTCTGGAACTGAGCTTTCATGGAGAAGAATGAAAACAACATTAGCTATAGTTCAATAGGAATCAAAGGATAGTAAAAGTTAACCTTAGTTCCAGACTGATAGGGATAGGAGGATGGTGAGAGCTAACTTTATCTCCATCGATACATCTTCGCAACTCGGCTGAAAACTACTTCGTTACTTTTTCATAAATCAATGATTTGTTATTACTATTTTGAAGACTATAGCTCAAAATATGAAGTCGGAGATTTGAACCGATATCTCGAACGAGATAACAAATGTATTAGCAAAGTATTGGTCAAGTTAACTAGTAACTATTAATGCAGATACCCATCTTTATTCCTTTATTAATGACTATCATAATTGATTTATTATATATCGGATTTGCATGGATTTTTTTAGGGCTAAAATTTGTATTTACTTGAGAGTACTAATCCGATGGTACTAAAATCTTCGGGCAGTAAGTTTTTCGAGATTTTAGCTCTTTGGTTTAAAATGATACAACAAAGCGAAGTTGTATTCAAAATCAAAATTTAAACGATCGAGAATAATATTGTTTTAATATTTTAGACTGTTAATGATGTTAATGGTGGTTGTGATAGTACGTAGAAAGGGGACGGATTAAAGGAAAAGACAAGAGGGAAAAGTAATTCCATTGGGGGCATGATGAACTTTATAAAAGTTGAAAGATTAATAAAGTTAAATTTTGAGCATATTTGACATGATATTCTAACCCCTTTGAGATTTGTCTAATCTAATTTTGCATAGTGGTGAACAATTGGAGGTTGCACTTAGCATCCCACCATCATCAATTTCTCATTATGATTGCAATTCATTTTTGGGTCCCTAACTCTTTTTTTAACGCAAATGTTTTGTCGTTTTCAGTAAAAACACACTTTTATTTCATTAGAATTTGAAGTCCCTACGTTTTCTCAAAACAACATGTTTGGTCTTTCAAAGTTATGTCTTGAAGTTTCAAAATTGACATGCTTGGTGTCTGAAGTTTTACTCGAGTTTCAAATTACAAAGACTAAATAGATATCAAATTCAAACATCAGAGGCTAAACATGCCACAATCGAAGGCTCAAGAACTAGGTAAGTTTTAAAAACTCTTCGCACGCAATAAGTGTATTTCTATGATTCTTTTCGACCTACCCCTCTTCTTTCCTCGAGGTCAAACCTTTTCGGGTTGTAATCTAAATCGAAAAGTAATGAATTAGAGATAGCCAACTAATTTGGACTTTGTGAGGAAGGAGGAATATGTAAACAAAAGAAAAGCAACTTTTTGGTGGTGTGTAGCCCATACCCATATAGCTTCTTTCTTCACCTTTATCATCCAATTTGATAGTCAAAAATTTATTTATTTATTTTTTTTTTTAAAAAAAGGAATTTTTTGATGGGTGAGAAACAAAAAACAAAAAGATGGCTTTATTTATTTATTTATTTAATCCCCTTTTGCCTTTGCACGCACAAATTCACTTTTTTAAAATAATAATAATAATAATAATAATAAAATATATTTAATAATAAGTTCATTTCATGTTTAATTACTTGGATTAAGCTGTTTGTTTGATAGTAATCCATATTTTTTAGGTTAATCAAATCACATCTCTGTTAAAGAAAGATTAAAAAAAAGGTGTTTATGATCACAACCACAATTATTATCCCAATAAAAGCTACCCACTAACATCTCTCTCTCTAAAATCACACACGTACGCATAAGAAATAATAATAATTATTATTAAAAAAATAGAGAAACAATAATAATTATTAAAAAAAATAGAGAGAGATTATAGGATTATTAGAAAAAAAAAGAAGAAATTATTATTATTATTACTAAGAAATAAAGAAACAATTTTTATTATTATAAAAAACTAACGAGATAATAACAAATATAAAAAAAAATATATATTATTTAAAAATAAAGAAATAGTAATAATTTACAAAAAAAATGAAGAAATAATAATAATAATTAAAAAATAAAGAAATAATACAAAATATTATTAAAAATAAAGAGATTATTGTTATTATTATTAGAAATGTATAAGAGATAATAATTACTACATTTACAATTAAAAAATAGAGAAACAATAATAATTATTTAAAAATATAGAGAGATTATAGGATTATTAGAAGAAAAAAAAAAGGAAATTATTATTATTATTACTAGGAAATAAGAAATAATTTTTACTATTATAAAAAAATTAGCGAGATAATAACAAATATTAAAAAATAAAGAAATAGTTATTATTTATTTAAAAAATATAGAAATAGTAATAATTACAAAAATTGAAGAAATAATAATAATAATTAAAACATAAAGAAATAATACAAAATATTATTAAAAATAAAGATATTATTATTATTATTATTAAAAATATATAAGAGATAATAACTACTACAGTTACAATATTCTAGCTATTTCCTTGTCCCATAATAATAATAGTGATAATAATAACAATTAATTATATATATATATATATATATAAATCAAGTTTAATTATAAATTCAATTTTTGTATTAATTCTAATTTTGGATGACAATAATTTACTTTAATACCTATATGAATGACTTTAAATTCTAGCCAAATCATGGAGTTAGACATTATAATCTATCAAATTTAAGATGAGATAATAATCGTATTTAAAAAGTCAACTGTATACAAGATCACGAGATTAAACACAAAGTGATTTCATGTTATTTTTTATAATAATAATAACGGATTAGTCAACTCTATAGAAGATCACGAGTTCTCTCCCGTGCGCATGAAGGCGCATGCTTCGATCATGATTTAAAAAGAGTGGGAGTGGTGGTAATTAAGAGATTAATTAAATTAAATAAAATTAGTAAGCATGCAAAGACCCCAAGAATGGAACTATTGATTGTTGTTGGAAGTGGCATTATTTGAGTATGTTTCAAATAATTAATAATTTTGGGAGTGATTATTTCTTTAGGGTTTAAACTCAAAACCTAAAACATAAATGATTAAAATTTCTTATCTTTAATGCAAAAAATTAGAAACTAAATGTCAAAGTTTATATAATGCTAAATCTCTCTACTTTCATACCCGATCTTCTTCAAATTAATCTGTTTTTCTATAATTATTTTTGTGATATCCACGTTGGTTGGGGAGAAAAACGAAACACCATTTATAAGGGTGTGGAAACCTTCCCGTAACGAATGTGTTTTAAAGCCTTGGGGAGAAGCTCGAAAGGAAAGTCCAAATAGGACAATATTTGCTAGCAAACCAGCCAGACACCGAGTGATGTGCCAGCGAAGAGGTTGTTCCCCAAAATGAGGTAAACACGAGGCGGTGTGTCAATAAGGACGCTGGGCTGGGCCCTGAAGGGGGGTGGTTTTGGTGGGAGTCTCACATCGATTAGAGAAAAGAACGAGTGTCGGCAAGGACACTGGGCCTTGAAAGAGGGTGGATTGTAATATCCCACATTGGTTGGGGAGGATAACGAAACACCCTTTATAAGATTGTGGAAACCTTTCCCTGAAGGGGGTGGATTGTGATGTCGCACGTTGGTTGAGGAGGAGAACAAAACACTCTTTATAAGGGTGTGAAAACCTTTCCCTGAAAGGGGTGAATTATGATATCCCACACTGGCTGGGAGAAGAACGAACCTTTCACTGAATTATGATATTCCACGGGAGAAGAACGAAACACCCTTTATAAGGGTGTACACTGGCTGGGAGAAGAACGAACACTGGCTGGGAGAAGAACGAAACACCCTTTATAAGAGGACAATATCTGCTAGCGGTAGTGGACTTCCACTGTTGCTGTTGCAATTTTTGTGTGTGAAATCCAAAAATGCTTGATATTATGATGATCAATAAGAGGAAGGTTTAATTGAAATGATAAATTAATTAAGCATTAATGCATAATTAGTTTGTGTTTGTGGGTAATGTTGTGTTTTTACGACACAAAGTTTGATGAAGTGTAAGATCTAAAGCAAAGTTGATGAAATCTAACACTATGATGAATCTTTATTTGGATCTAAGAGAGATCCCATTTGGGTTATTAAAAAAATGAGGGAGATGATCATGTTTCTCTATACTTAAGTCACATTAACATCATTGAGGATCCATATACTTGGCCACAATTAAGAGACATGATTGAATTATGTCATGCACCCTCTCGTTCTCCTTTAAGCTTTTTTTAAAAAAATTTGGAGAGCGGGGGATGATTTGAATTCTCGGTCTCTGGCTCGAGGATATGTGTCGTAACTAGTTGAGTTATGTTTAGGTGGGCACTCATAAATTTCATTCAGTATGGTTCGGGTTTATGGGATTTTCATATATAATGATTGAGAGAGTAGAGTTTGTTCTGTGCTAGTTCTACTGAATAATGTCCATGGAGAGTTGAGATTCGAATTTTTGATCTCTTGGTTGATGATATATTTGAGAACTCACATTGGTTGGAGAGGAGAACGAAACGTTTTTTATAAAGGTGTGGATATCTCTCCCTAGTAGACGCATTTTAAAATTATGAGATTGACAATGATACGTAACGGGCCAAAGCAGACAATATCTGCTAGCGATGGGTTTGAGCGGTTACAAATGGTATCAAAGCTAGACACCGAGTGGCATGCCAGCGAGGACGCTAGTACCCAAGAGGGTGAATTGTGAGATCCCACATCAATTAGAGAGGGGAACGAAGGAAACCTCTCACTTTAAAACTGTGAGGCTGACGACGATACGTAACGGGTCAAAGTAAACAATATCTGGTAGGTTTGGACGATTACAATATATGTGTTCAACTAGTTCGAGATATGTTCATGTGAACATACTTTTGCCTTTTATTTTTGATACCTCGGGTTTCAAAGACACGTCGGATGAAAATAAAACCCTAAAACCAACTTTGGCTAATAAGAACGTAAAGAAGAAAAGGGAGTGTGAATGAATTTTTTTTTATTTTTGCACCCCTCAAAAGGGACAATTTAATTAATTGATTTAGGGACTAAAAAATAAAAAAATCTTAGAGAAGGGGCAAAGTGCAAAACCCTAAATATTGAAATTTGAATTTTAGGGCTTTATAGGGATCCCTTAATAGTTGTAAGCCCCATGCGCCCAAAGAATTGTAATGAGAAGCTGCCGCATTAGTTGACCTTTTTACTCACAAATACACACTTAACCTATACTAAACATAAACATATAATACTATGAAACAAAGTTGTATCTCGACCCTACAACAATTTAAATTCTCGACTCTCGACTCTATAATCGAATTCAAGCTTAGTTAGCTATTTGTGATGACATCACAGTGAAACGAGGCTGGAATGTGTCTTCTTCATCCTAACCCACCATTGCTTAAATTCTTGCCCCTCGACTTTGAACATGAACTCAAATGTAGCTAACTATTAGGGATGACATTAGAGTGAAACGAGATGTAGGGACATCTCTTCCCAATCCTAACCCACGGTAATTTGAATTCTTGTAACCTGTACTTTAAAATCTCGCTAATAATATATATCCGTTTTCTCAGGAACCAAACCTAGATGCATGAAGAATGATATATACCTCTGGTCATGTTCTTGTGTAACTTCTGCTTTTTCTCTTTCTTGCTTCTCGTTTCATAGAACGCGCGAAAAAGAAAGTCAAATGCTAACGTGCAGCTCCCATTTCTCCACCAAGAGAAAGCTTAAGAGAAGATTGTGCTGCCAATCCTAGCTAGCACCGAAGCCCATCGCAGCTGTGATGACGCAGTTGAGTGTGAACTCGATCTACCACCCAAGACTAGGCAAACTCGAGCAACAAATTTTCTGATTCGAGTTAAACTACGGAATTCTTTGTCCATCCGTTGAGTGGAAGTGGTGTGAAAGAAGTTGATGATGGCACTAGAAATATAACTAAACTAGTAACCAACTTGGCTTAGACTTTGGGCTAAGATGTTTAGAGTTTGTAGGTTGTAGCCTTGAACACACTCTCTTATGATCATTTGGTCACATCTTTTCTAGGCTAACCTAAAACTTGTAGCTCACAATTCTTGACAAACTATCATCACTTTCTTTTCCAATCCCTCTCCTTTTCTTTCTTTAATACAATTAAAACATTTAAATCCAATTATAATCACGAATATAAACTAATATTGTCCTCTTTAAACTTTTCCTTTCGGGTTTTTCCTCAACGGGTCTGGTAGGGAAAGGTTTTCACACCCTTATCAAGAGTGTTCGTTCTCCTCCCCAACCGACGTGGGACATCATAATTTTTGTGATACTTAGGTAAAGGAATAGATACATAAATTGTAACGACCCAGATCCACAGCTAACAGATATTGTCCTCTTTGGGCTTTCCTTCCGGGCTTCCCTCAAGGCTTTAAAACGCGTCTGCTAAGGGAAGGTTTTCACACTCTTATAGATGGTGGTTTGTTCTCCTCCCCAACGAATGTGGGACATCACAATCCACCCCCCTTCTGGGCCCAGCGTCCTCGCCGACACTCTTTCCTTCTCCAATCGCTGGTTTAAACCAGCAGGGTCGGACTCTCTTTGTTTACTTATTAAATTTGTAACAACCCAGAATCTAAAGAGGACAATATCTGCTAGCGGTGGATCTGGGTCGTTACATAAATGAATCAAGACCACATTCAATGAAAAGAATCTTAATGATAGAAAAGATAAGAAATACTTCAAAAAAAAAAAAAAAACTGAAAATCATTACTATATTGAGTGACTCAATCATAGAAATTTCAAAATTAAGTAACCTCGAGCGTATTAATTTAGTAGAAAATATATGAAATTCAAATTTGATGAAAAAAAATTGTAATTTAAATCATAAAATAATATATACATACCTGGCTTTTTCCAGCTTCCCGTGCAAGCGCTGAATGGCCGTCGCCCTTATTATAAGTGCTTCTGAAGAACAACCTTACAGACTCTCTGTCTCTGTCTCTGTCTCTGTCTCTGTCTCTCTCTCTTCAATCATTTTCTGTTTCTTTCTCTCTCTTCCTCTTCGGTTTCATCCTCAGGCGTGGCCTTCCCCTCTCATCATTCCTTCTCCTTTCTTCTCTCTCTCTAAGAACTCCATTAATGCTCTTCTTCACTCTCCCTCCTCAACGCTTTCTTCCTCTCTGTTTTTCTCCTCCGTAATCATACCTTCCTCTCTGTTTCTCTCTGTTTCTCTCCCAGCTTTTCACGCTAAACATTGTTTGCATTCCAAGCTTTTTGTATATAATTATTTGTCCATGGATGTTTGGGATCAGCAACTGCAACTGCCTCAAGATCGCCACGGCCGTCACCGGAGGCAGAATCCGTCGTTTTCTTCTTCTCTTCTTGACGCTATTTACCGCTCCATTGATGAGAGCAACGGCGTCGAAGGTGAAGAGAAGGTCATCTTGTACAGAGAGACTATGAGGAAGAAGCAGAGTATTGCAATGAAGGAGGATGAAGACGATAGGTTGAATTTCCGCCGGGCTTGTATGATTGAGAAGTGGATGGAGAAGAAGGTTAGTGAGAAGGTTGTTGTTCGAAAGAGTTCCATGGCGGATTTCGATCGGAAGGCGAGGAATGTTCGTGATCGCGATAATCGCGACCGTCGCGACCTTCGCGATCGTGATTTTAAGAAATTGATGAACTCGAGTTCGAGTTCTTCGGAATCGAGTTCTGGAGGGGGATTTTCTTCGTCCGAATCGGAATCTAGGTCGTCTTCTTATACAATGCATCGGCCGAGGCCGATTAGAACAGAGAAGGCTGAATTCGACGGCCATAGCGACGAAATTAAATTTTCGATCCCTAATCAGAAACCGAAGCACGAAAACGGCTTCGTGAAGACGAAATCGAAAGCGCTAAGAATCTACGGCGATCTAAAGAAAGTGAAGCAGCCGATCTCTCCAGGAGGCCGCCTCGCGACCTTCCTGAACTCGCTCTTCAATGGCGGAAGTCCAAGGAAACAGAAATTCACAAATTCCTCCAAGCAAACCGACGCCTGTATGAGAAAATCAAAATCCACACAAGGATCAACGTGTTCTTCCGCATCGTCATTCTCGAGGTCCTGTTTGAGCAAAACACCATCCAACGGCGAGAAACTCATCAACAATGGCAGCACAAAGCGATCGGTCAGATTCTGCCTAGACGAAGATTCTCGGCCTTGCGAACACAAAAGCCTTCAAGACAAGCTCGGATTAATGGCGGCAGCAACAACTATGCGAAACGTTCTCAGAAACGACCATTGTCTAGAAGAGGAAGCTTCAGCAGATCTGATGAACAGTTACCAAAAGAAGATCAATGGCGATGTGTACATAAACAGAGTAGTAGAAAACGAAGACGAAGACGAAGAAGACGACGACGAAGATGATGAAGAAGACGACGAAGATGCAGTGAGTAGTTGTTCGAGCTCTGATTTGTTCGAATTGGATAATCTCTCATCGATCGGTATCCAAAGGTATCGCGAAGAACTGCCCGTCTACGAAACAACGCACTTCACTACCAATCAGGCAATCGCCAATGGATTAATTTTGTAATAATAATATATTTTTTTTTTATAAAAAAAAAAAAGCCTTTTGGAATTAGTCTCTCTTGGGGTTTACTCGAAGAATAATTTAAGATTTTATCTCCTTTTCAAATTTTCTATTTGGTTATTTTTTAAAAAATTAGAGAAAAAATTTACCTCTTTTTGTCTGTGAGTCCGTCCATCATGATCAAGACCCGTACTCTCATTTCTAGGGAGACACTCACGTAACATTCGTGGTATAAGCTACGACTTCAAAAACTCTTAGTTTGTCCTACTCGACTTTGTCCTATTGATACACGAGACACGTCTTCACATACTCAGTAACGTCGTCTTGCATGTTTGACCAGTCAACTCAATCTATAAAATTTTCATTTATTTGAACTCAATTGAACTCGAACGGTACAAATTGATCAGATTTTTTGAACACCCTTAAAAAGATGAAGTCCGTCGTAAAGAAAGAATAAAAAAAAAAAGAACATAATTTTGAAAAGTAAAAAATGAATAGTCGTGGAACGAGAAAAACGAAAGGGTATGTTTGAAATAGAGAAAGAAAGTAAAAGAAAGGGGGGAAAAAGGAGTGGTTTAATATGCAGTGGTCTCCAAAGCTGTGGACAACAAGATCCAAGCTTTGATCTGTAAAGGCTTTGATGTCAAATTTTGGCTGTCTTCTATAATCAAAGAGTTTCTTTTCCCATTCCAATTACCCACTTTCACCTAAAGTATATTGCAAACATACATCTTTTCAAACTTCCACATCATTCTTATCCCTAACCAATCCAAATTTTAAATCGATATAATAGACGTTCGGGCTTTTACTGTTTGTAGCGTTAATGCTGTTAACTTAAATTTGGACTCCAAATCGTTATGTAAAGTTGAAGTCTCGAGTGGTAAAAATGGTATCGTAGCAGAATCTTTACTAGTATAATGTGATTCTAGGACCAATCAAAACAAGATTGGTTGGTATGAACAAACATCAGCTCTCTCAGATCTCAAAATCGGTTGGGAAGGGAAATAAAACATTACTTATAAGGATATGAAAACCCCTTTTTAGCATACGCGAACTATGAGGCTGATAACGATACATAATGGGTCAAAGTGAACGATATCTACTAGTGGTGGACTTGGGCTGTTACAAATGGTATTAGAGTTGAGTCTCGAAGGGGTGGATTGTGAGGTCTCAGGTTGTTTATAAGAGTGTAGAAATCTCCCTCTAGTAGATGAGTTTTAAAATCGTGAGGCTGATGGTCATACGTAACGGACCAAAACAGACAATATCCATTAACACTGGGCTTGAGTTATTACAATATAGCTACTACTTATATAAAACAGTGAGGCTGATGGTCCTACGTAACGGACCAAAACAGACAATTAGTGTGCTTGAGTTGTTACAATCGAGCTATGACTTATATAAAACAGTGAGGCTGATGGTCATACGTAACGGACCAAAACAGACAATATCCATTAACAGTGTGCTTGAGTTGTTACAATCTAGCTACTACTTATATAAAACAGTGAGGCTGATGGTCATACCTAACGGACCAAAACAGACAATATTCATTAATAGTGTGCTTGAGTTGTTACAATCTAGCTACTACTTATATAAAACAGTGAGGCTGATGGTCATACCTAACGGACCAAAACAGATAATATACATTAACAGTGTGCTTGAGTTGTTACAATCTAGCTACTACTTATATCAACGATCCAAGAAAATTTGGAGTGGCTCGGTGGCGAGGATCGAGGAACCAACCACTACACTTGGATGGAAGGAAGGAGCTTGGTTGGTTCATAGCAAATTTGAATATTAACAAGAGGGAAGGAAATGGAACATAACTTTATTGNAAAAAAAAAAAAAAAAAAAAAAAAAAAAAAAAAAAAAAAAAACATTGAAAAAGAGGTACAAAACCACATGGGAGAGTGCTATGTATAACCAATCCCAACCCATTTCTTTGTATTATTCACAACTAATTCTATGTCCCATCCTTAAACATAATGCCAAAATCATAGCTTTAAAATAATGTTCTATTCAATACATTTACAACAATTTCATGAGGCTCAAGAGGCTGATGTCGATACGTAACGGGCTAAAACGGACAATATCTGCTAGGAATGACTTTGAGCTGTTATAAAGGTATTAGAGCTAGACACCAGGCGGTATGTCAGCGATGGCCCCAAAGAGGTGGATTGTGAGATCTCATATCAGTTGGAGAGAGGAACAAAACATTTCTTATAAGAGTGTGAAAACCTTTCCCTAGTAGACGCGTTTTAAAACTGTGAGGCTGACTGTGGACAATATCTACTAACGATGGATTTGGGTTGTTAGATTAACAGTAATGGAACTTTCGAATAAATTTTCAGTGTCGTTACTTTTAATAAAAGAACCGTTTGTATCTATTAAACGACACGACAATGAAGTGTCCGTCGATCTTAAAGCAATTTTTTTATAAAAAAATTAAATTAAGGCAACAAAATTGTATAGGAAAAGAAAGGCTACTATAGCCCTAGAGTCAAAAGTTCCATAGGCTTCAAATGAATTTTGTTATCTCATTTAGATTTGGAGGACTGTCCCTTATAGATTTAACCCTATCTTTTACACCAATCCATTTCTAATCAAATTTTGAGCTAAAAAATCGTATCTCATCCCGTCACATCAAACGTCACAATTTTATCATTACGTTTAGTGTCACTTATTAACGATAAAACCCCACGAACATCATTTCAATTCACGAACAAAATGAAAATTTAGACAGTCAGGAAGAGAACAGATGAAATTGAAAAAGATACGAAAATTATTACGAGATCGAATATTTTTATATTTCCACAATAGTTGGATATTTTATCGGTGTCATAATGAATTTAAAATTACGTTCGAAAAATAATACCTCTAACGTAAGACTGATTTGAGTAAAAAATCACTTTCAATCGTAACAAAAAAGTGCTTCGAGGTCATAAAAGTAACTATTCAAAATATCTCGTACCAATTATTTACATTCCAGCTTATATATTTCACATAGTTCTCCAACCAACACGACACTATATTCACATCCCAACAAGAGTGTAACAGTCCAAGCCACCACTAACAAATATTGTCCGTTTTGGCCTGTTACGTATCGCCGTCAGCCTCCGATATTAAAACGCACCTGTTAGGGAGAGATTTCCACAACTTTATAATGAATGTCTCGTTTCCATCTCTAACTGATGTGGTATTGGGTCATCTACACCACAAAAATCTCGGAGTGGCTGGTTGGGCATGCATGTGAGTGAGCGAGCATGCATGCACAAGCGCCTGCCAGTGAGCCTATCCAAAGGCACTTTTATGGCACTTGTGGCTCCCTTTATAGGCTTGTCCATTCATGTTGACTCATAGAGGGGCACTCCCATTTGGGTTTGGCCCTCTGTTTTTGGCTTTGAAACTTGTCCAAACCAAATGCTTGTCACTTCTGTCTTCATCTGCGTTTCATTTGGTTTTTAATTCCCTTTTGTTTTGCCCAAATTATTTGGAAGGAAGGATCGAAGGATGTTGCCTAGGGGCCTCTCCTTTGTGGTGTCTATTGCTTCTCATATTTCTCCTCTCTCTCTCTTCAATTATTTGTTCCTTAAAAAAATTAGGGTTTCGTTCAAATTTCTCGATTACTTCCTCGTTTAACTATGAATTTCTTCTGGGGCGTCATTTCATTCTCGTAACGGAGTGAGTGCACTGCAAGACCAAACAAGTGACTCAGCTCGCCTCCCAGTGACAGTCTTTAGAGTTCAGTCATTTCCTAAGCTAAGAAAGCAAGATATTCTTCTACGATAATCCATGAGTCTGCTCGGAACCAGTCGATTCTTGAGCCATTCGTTTCTCTCTCTCGGTTGGTGTTTGCCAGCCATTAGAGCAAGTAAGAGAATAATCAGTGAATCAATGAGAATAACCCATTATTACCAAATTGTACACCTTTGTGTATGGCTATTTATATGTTTCGACGTTTGTTCTTTTTAGCCCCATTATGGAATACGTGCATTTTCAATATTTATTCCTATCTAGATTTCTAAAATGTTTTAATATAAATTTTATGGGTACTCGAAACCCTCTAATACAAGTTAAAATTATATGACATTTATTAACAAATTTATTTAATGTCATCAACTTAAATATAGTTCAACTGATTAAGATACCGTGTAGATGTACCCTGTCATATCACTAATTAAGCATTTAATTGATATTTGGAGTTATCCACTGGAAACCAATGTCAATGTCATCATAGTTGGATACACTATTTAATTGTATTATTTAACCAACCAATAAACATAGAAGTATAGATATATTTATATATTATATGATCCATTCAATATAAATTATACGTACACATATTAATACTTTTGATTAGGTAGATATTATTTTAAAATATATTATGATGCATGAATAGGGTGGAGATTTGATTTTATAATTAAAGATGTCCATTTGATTTATGGAGAACGGTGATAGATTTCTCTCTGTTAGTTATACGAGTTTTTGTCTCCGTCCCCGTCCCCGACTCCGACCCCTGTCCCACTCCAAATCCCGCAACTCCCCACTTATAAAATTGTATTTTGAATTTTTTAAAAATTATTAGATTTATTATTATAAATAGAAAAAAAAAACTTTGGAAACTCGATCTCTGTGAATTCTTATTTGAGAATTCTCGATTTCTACAGAAATAATTGGAGAATTTTTCGAGATGAGAAATGAAATAAGAGGTACGACGGGAACAAAAAAGCTTTCTTATCCCCGTTCATCTCGTGGATATCTCTACTAATTCTTTTATGCTAAAATTTGAATGTACATATATATATAACTTGAGATGTCCATTTAATTTATCGAGAACGGTGAAAGATTTCTCTCCGTTAGTTATACGAGTTTTTATCCCCGTCCCCAACTCCGACCCCTGTCCCACTCCAAACCCTGCATCTCCACACTTATAAACATTTATTTAATATAATTATATTATAAAATTATTATTTATTATTATAAATGGAAAAAAAATTGGAAACCCGATCTTTGTTAATTTTTCTTTGAGAATTCTCAAATTCTCAATATCTATAAGAATTTTTCGAGATAAGAAATGAAATAAAAGATAGGACGGAACAGGAAGGCTTTCTTATCCCCGTTCGTCTCGTGGACATATCTACTAATTCTTTTATCGCTAAAACTTATATATATATATATATTATATAATGTTTTTTTTTTATTATATTAAGAAATAAGATTTAATTAATTGAATTAACTAAAATTTGATTGATATTAATGGTGTGAAGAAGCGGAATTATTAAACTAATTAATTAAAAGTATACCTACTAGACCAAGACACGTGTCCCCTAATTAATGACCCAAATTTAATAAACACCGCCAAAATTATACAGAAAAAATAAAATAAAATATAGGATTTTATAGAGAATGAGAATCTTATTTAATTTTAATCCAAAAAAATTAAAATAAAATAGAAATTGATGACGTAATAAATGAAAATAAAGGTGGTGGGCCCCAAAGTCTGGCACCCAAGCGTGCTACGGTAACTGGTTACCAATTTTGATTTAAAAAATAAAAAATTATTTCTCTCTCCTCCCTCCGCACGTGACGAGTTGGGCCATCGTGTCCCATCCTTGTCGCGCATGCACACGTGCGCTCGGATCCACCTGCTGATCTTCATCACAGAATAATTGATTGGACCAAAATCTCCACCGCACAAAAGTTTTCAATTTCAATCCAACGGTTATTAAATCATTTTTGTAGTATCGAAAACAAATACAAAACTCCACCACTCGTGCTCTGACACCTGTACTTCGATGCCACGTGCAACTATATTACCGTGTCGTTTAAAAGTACAAAACTGCCCTCCAAGTTCGAGGGCGACGTTTCACTTTCAGGCACTTTCTGGTGGGCCTTAATGGGAAACGAAAAATGTGGGTGTAGTGAGAAGAAAAAAAAAAAGTAAAAGAGAATGGCGACAGAGCAGCTTTGTGAAAAAGAAAAGACGGTGCGTTTTAAGTAATGTGGGTGTGGAGAGAAAAAATGGGTTTTATTTATTTATTTTTATTTATGATCCCAAGAAGATTTCTTGTTTTTGTTTAACAATAAATAACTAAAGTTATAAGCTTTTTTTTATTTTATTTTTTTAAAAATAAGCTAAATTAATAATAATACGTTAAAAAAATATCCTTAAAACTTTCAAAATACGAAGTTTTTAAAATATCTATATAGTTAATTAATTATTGATACTTTATTTTAAAAACGTCTTTTACTTAAAGAACCTAAATACACGAATCATTGATTATTTTCAATGCATGAATTGTTGCGTGAGCTTCAAACCGACAATTATAATTTGTTAAGCATTGAAATCGTGGAGAAAGTGACTTCCATTAACAAAAGTTGGCATAGTGTTCATACTCAATTATGAAAGAACGCAATTTTAATCGATAATAACCTAAAATAAAATGATTAACAGAAACTATTGCCGCTAATAACGGAATTAATTATTGAAGAAGCGGTCGCAGTGAAACTGACTGTTATGCACTGTTAAATGTAGGAGATATAAATTATTGGATGAGATCGTCTCAGTAAAACTGACAATTTTACACTGTTATATGTAGAGATATAAATTATTAGATGAGGCTGTCACAATGAAACTGACAATTTTACCGTGTTAGATGTAGGAGATGAATCATTTTTTATTCAATAATTACGAGAGCGAGATATATTTTTTAATGTACATTTAGCGTCATTGAATAATTTTCCCGATTATAGCTCTTGCTGTCTCCTGAAAATTAGGTTAAAAATGGGTCGTTGGGTTAGGAATATATAATTTAATAAATAATTTTTTATTTAAAAAAAATGATAATTAATGTAGAACAAAGAGACAAAAATATTCACTGTTTCTATATCCAAATCATTGCTAAAATTGATATGGACCCAAAAATGGTTTGTTCTTTGAACATTTATTTATTTATTTATTTATAAACAAGTTTTGGTCAAAATTCAGATTCACTTTTTTGAAAAATAAATATTGAAATTTGTTGTTGACTTTTCTATTGCGAGATTTGACCATTTGTTCGGATTGGTAACTTTTAGAGATGTCGATGGCATGGTGCTGTTAGGAATCACGACTCTTCACAATAGTATGATATTGTCCACTTTAAGTGGGAGCTTTCACGGCTTTGGTTTGGTCTTCCCTAAAAGGCCTCATACCAATGGAGATGTATTCATTGCTACCAATGACCGTCCTCTAAATTAGCCAATGTGAGACTCCCTCCCATCAATCCTCAACAGGTGCTAGGTGGGTCGGTGAAGTGTTTTCTGTTCCCCTCCTTGCTACCTTTTTCAATCTTCATATTCGTGAAATTTTTTATTTATTTTTGTGACGGTCGGGGTGAAAATTCCATACGAAAATATTAAAATGACAGTTAGATTTTCTAAGCCATGAATTTGTTAAAAACGAATTTTTTTTACTTTTGATCTTGATCATCAGTGTAATCTGTTTCAAAACTTTTTTTTATATATTTTAAATTTTAAATTCTTATTTTTTTTAATAAGATTGTTAATGATTTATTGTTAAAAGATTAGAGTTTTAATTATATAATTATTGATGTCTTCACCATTTTAAAGTTTTGTTTTTTTTTTCTCATTATAATTACTATAATATCCTTATTTAGAATCTAATTTAATCATCAATTAGATAAATCAATAATTGCAAATAAAAACAATCAATTAATCTTTGATGCTTTTAACAAAAATTACTCATATTCGAGATTACCTTTAAAAGTTTGTAGCAATATGAATATATTTCTCGAGAACGGTGGTATGTCATGTGAGAATCTCACATTGGTTGTAGTTGGGGAAGAGAACGTAACACCCTTTATAAAGCTTTGAGGGTAAACCCGAAAGGGAAAGCCTAAATAGAACAATATCTGCTAGTGGTGGGCTTGGACTTGGGCCGTTACAAATGGTATTAGAGCTAGACACTGGACTATATGCCAGCGAGGAAGCTGTTCCCTGAAGGGGGTAGACATGAGGCGGTGTGCCAGTAAGGATGCTGGGCCCCGAAGGGGGGGTGGATTTAGTGTTTTAAAGCCTTAAAAGGAAGCTCATAAGGGAAAGTTCAAAGAGGACAATATCTAGAAATTGACGGTCCTAGGTCCTAGCTAACGAGGAGAAATCTTTCCTTAATCCCTCTTTATTTCCAATTCCCTTTGGGCCAAGTCCTAATAGGTCTCGGTCCCACGAGATCGGAGAAGTCTACCATTTTCGTTTCGTTTATATTAAAGTAGGTATCCATTTCCACAACCAAATCCTCTCAAATTGAAAATAGTTTTTTTTTTGCATTTAAAATATTTTTCAAGCAATATTTAAAATTATATATATATATATGTATGTATGTATGTATGTATGTATGTATGTATGTATGTATGTATGTATGTATGTATGTATCTTATACGTTGGGATTTGGAAGGAATATGGTTAGTTCCTTGCCTGAGAGGGCTTTGTATCGAAGCCCACTTGGTTCATTAATTATGGGCCTATGGAATTGAATTTACGATCCAATCACTGAAAGCCCAATAATCAAAACGGCCCAATAATCAAAACGGCCCAATAATCAAAACGGCCCAATATAGGACTTCGGCCTTCAACATTTCAATCGAACTATCAGTAAAAGTCTAAAACTGCTTTTGCCGATCTACCAGAAGAAAAGGTGGCTCCTCCAAGGGGAGAGCTCACCGTCGCCGGGGAATTCGTCGACGGATTTTGAACAGCGAGAGATTTGCTGAGTAACGGAAGGTGAATAGGAGAAGGAATAAGCTTATCGCGATCGGAAATTGCACGAATCTTTTGGTTTGGTCAATTGACGATCAAGTATGAGCTTCCTCTTCGGTAGCCGAAAAACTCCCGCAGGTTAGTAACGTTCTTACCTTCTCTAATTATGCATATTCAGGAGATAGGTTATAGATGTTGGTGATGAATTTCTCTCTGGAGTTTAGTCCTATAAATGTCAATTTGATGTGGATGAAGTTCTGCGTTCTTTCCTCCTCTATTAATTTATATTCCGGAGCTTTGTTCTTGTGATAGCGTGATTTCTTGTGATAAGTTTCTAACTCTGGAGTTAAGTCCTGGAAACGTCAATTTGATGTGGATGACTTAACTGTTATTTCAATACTTGTAATTTTGCTCGTGATGTCGAGGAATCAATACTTTTCTATGCGTTTTAACTTGTGTAAGTAAATTCGCGCGTAAATTAGAATAGACGGCTGGAGATTGTAAATCTGCTTTGGTTTCCTGCGCAGAGATTCTGCGGGAGAACAAGAGGATGCTAGATAAGTCCATTAGAGAAATAGAACGGGAAAGACAAGGCTTGCAGTCTCAAGAAAAGAAGTTGATTGTTGAGATAAAGAAAAATGCTAAACAAGGACAGATGGTGAGTTGAGTAATTTAGAACTTGTACTTTAACATCGACACATCTTTAGTGACAGCATTTCTTTAGTTGTACTTGAAGTAAGCGTGCTTCTACTTTTTGAGTCGAAAGCTAGCCTTCCATTCTTTTTATTCTTTAGGCAGGGCGATGGATTGCCATCATCAACTCCGCACAATTTCCTTGATTCCATTTGTCTTTTGCAGGGAGCTGTTAAAATAATGGCCAAAGATCTTATCAGGACACGACATCAGATTGAAAAGTTTTATAAACTAAAATCACAGCTCCAGGGCGTGGCATTGAGAATTCAGGTATTATATGTACACTTTTCTTCAAAACCATGAGTATTATTGCCCCTCATGTTTCATTTTCATCAGAGCGAATACAATTACTGCTGATCTACAAATTTTTGGATTACAATTATTGATTTGATGTACTAGGATGAGGTGTAGTCATTCCTGATAGATGAGCTCTGAAAGTCTTAACTGAAAGCTTATGGTTATAATTTTCTACAGCTCGTCAGGTGTGCTTATGTGCTGAATACATGAAAAGAAAAGAATTATTTTACAATCTTCTTCCCACGTAATTAAAACCAAATAACAAAATGCTTTAATATTAGTTTAATATCACTCGCATCCTCTAGTTTTGTTGTTTCACAAAAGCAACATTTGAACAAAGCTGGGAATTTGAGGGAATTCTATTTTCTAGCTTCAAGGTTTTTTGAATTTCTTCCTATAATGGATTCACGAATTTCACACTTCTCTAAGTACCAAGAACTCAAAAGAAATCTAATATGTCTCATTCTGCATCAGAGTCTGTTGAAATGCACTACTAAATAATTAGAATTTTCCATTATTTCTTATGAAACAAGTGGGCCATATCCATTAAAAAGAGGAAATGTCATTGTGTATTTGAAGAAACTGTTCATCATTGTAAGAGGAGTTTTCAACGTTAGAAAAAAACTACTAAATGTTCTGATATATATACATACACATTCTCAAACGAATTCTTACATTCTTTTTTAGACCATAAAGATATACAGCTGTTTTTTAATCAATTGACACAATTTCTACAGTTGTGATTATTCAAATTTAGCTCCAATTGCTTGCTTCTGCAGACTCTGAAATCAACTCAAGCTATGGGAGAAGCCATGAAGGGTGTTACTAAGGCAATGGGCCAGATGAATAGGCAGATGAACTTGCCGGCATTGCAGAAGATAATGCAAGAGTTTGAGAGGCAGAATGAGAAGATGGAAATGACATCTGAAATGATGGCAGATGCTCTTGACGATGCTTTTGAAGGAGATGAAGAAGAAGAGGAGACAGAAGAGCTTGTAAGTCAGGTGCTCGATGAGATTGGAATTGATATCAACTCGGAGGTAAACATGCCCACATTTTTTCACAATGGTCCATATATTATCGTGGGAAGGGTAATTTAAACACGATCTTTTTGCTCACATGCAGCTTGTGAACGCACCCTCAGCTTCTGTGTCAGTGTCAACTGCAAATAATAGGGTTGCCCAAGCAGAAGCCGAAGATACTGGAATTGACAGTGACTTGCAGGCTAGGCTGGACAACTTGAGAAAGATGTAGGTATCCTCCAATAATAATGGGGAAATAATAACACTCTGATAATATAAAATTAAATCATGTATTGCTTATATTTGAACTCTATTCATCCAAGTTTGTGTTTGGCTGATATATTGACAAGTATGATCTCTTGTTTGGAGAAATGTGACAAAGTATTTAGCATTTGTGATCAGGTAATTCTCTCTTTTACAAATTTTAAGCCTTTAAGCAAGAAGCCTAGAAGCATTCTGGGTTCATATTTGGATGATCTTATTCGGACACGAAATCGAGTTATCAAACCATGTTTTCTGGCCCTGCCTCTCTATTGGGGAGCTAAACGGATCCAAAACAAGCTTGGCTGTTACATCAGAAATTTAGGTACAAGTGGAGTTTAAGAAGTTGTAGGAGCCATAAAAGCATCTCGTAAACAAAAATTGATGATCAAAGCTCAAGAAATTCCTATAATTTGCCACGAGCAACGAACAGTTGTTGCTACAGGATTCAGATATCAAGATTTTTGTTTTTGGTTTGTTTTTCAAGGGGTGAAGAAAAAAAAATAAGACAAGCTTGTGTTATTTACAATGTTACAAGCACACTGCCGGACTTATCTCGTGGATATTGGTCCCACTACTAACTCCACCCAATTTGCCTTGTCCATGGTTTGAAGGAGGAATTTGAGCATGCATCTCAGCAAGCTCCCTCACCTGTAACAATATCTGTTCTGGAATCGACACCGACACATGTTTCCGAGAACTCATCTACATTGATTATTCAAAAATGATGATTAAAGTATATAACATAACGATGATGGGTGCATAATCAAAGAACAGCAAGTGATATTCGATCGAACACTTACCCCTTCACCAACAGGCGTCTGCGCAAAGCTAGCCTTGAGCAGGTTTCTCCATTTATCCTACAAAATAGAAACCTATTTTCAGCTAAACAACAACATAAAAGATAATAATCAATACGCATGATTCCCAAATGCACAGCCCCCTACGATCTTGGGAATTCTGGTTTAGTTTACGAGTAAATGCACCTTGAGATCAACTGATGTACGATACGAGTATGATGAAAAAGAAAGTTTCTTGATCTCAGACCATCTCCCAGCCCCGCATATCGACACGCCCTCTACTAATTTGATGACCTCGACAAGAGTCCAAGCGCGATGATGCTTCCTCCTTGATCCACCTTTTGGTGTTGGAACAATTATTGCATTATCATCTGATGCATTGCCAGAATCTGTTGGCTTCTCCTCCAAATTCTTCTCCTCCAAATTCTTCTCTTCCACTTCATTCGTGTTCGTGTCCTTGACCGAAGGATTCTGATCTTTTTCTGGAAGGGTAAACTGAGCCAAAAAAATAGAATAACCCAGCAGTCAGAAGCCATCCAAACAACTATTAGTATAACCATAAACTAGCCATTCAAAAGAAGGGGCCACTTTTCAAAATTTAAACTAGTCGGGTGTTCGAACCCTATCCATATACTGAAGAACGGAAAACATTAACTTAAATAGGCCTAAACACATACCACAAGGGCTACGATGTCTTTCCTTGGCCGACTCCTTCGAACTCTCGAAACACATGGAACTTGTACGCCAGATCCACCAAGTGAATCCAATCTTGTTATGACAGTTCTTCCCCTATCTGAACAGACTTTCTTACTAGGTCTTTGAATAGAATTAGCAGACACGCCATCAGATACAGAACTTTTACTCAAACTTATCACCTTTGGGACATACTCTCTTGACTCCACTTCAGAAAGCTCTTCAATATACCGCCTCGTGGGCTTCCGAATTCTTTTAACAGCAGCTCTCTCTTCATGTTGATCTTCAATTCCATGATCAAGTTCAATTTCCTCAACGTGATGATGGTCCTTAGTTTCCAAACAATAAGTTGTCGGTGAACCACTGCATTCAATATTCAAAGCTTCTGCAGTTGGAACGGTGGACACGCCCACCACATTTTGGGAACTTTCTTCAACAAACTTTCCTTCCTTAATTATAAAAGATGAGGCTGGAATGTCGCATGAGTTGGTCAATCCCATAGCAATTCTCCTCTTAAGCCACGATTTGTCTTTAACCGTAGTGTCTCGCCCAAAAGTTGCTTTGAAACATTCATGGAGCTCTCTGATTGAGAGATTATCCAGGCATATGTCCCCTTTTAACATGGAAAAGTCGGGCTTAGACGTCGTGCAAATGGCATCTGAGGATTCGGATTCCACTGATTTGTCTGGATGCTTTAAGAAATTGGCCAGACTCCCATGTTCATTCCCATGATTCTCATTCAAACTTGAAGAGCAGTGAGAAATTTCCTGCAGTGAAATTTGAGATTGGAACTTCTCATCAGTAACAGGCAATCTACCATGCTGATCAGAACCCTTCCTGTCTCCATCCACGTAAGCAGAAGGATAGTTAAGTGATCCACATGCTAAGCGAAGCCGCTCTTCCTGTTTCACCTTTTGCAATACCTCCTCAATGTACTATACGACATTGAAAGGAAAAATCAGTTTAAATTATTAGTGACTCAATAAGGAAGCTACTAAAAAACACGCTTCACACTAGGAGAAAACGACGAAAATCTAAAGATTTCTTGAGAAGAGAGTGAAATCCATCTAAGACAAATAAACAGAGAACGCTAAGAAATATTAACAATTATTATAGCTTATAACAAATTTCCTTTAGCACTCCAAGCAATAAAAACATTTCATATCATAAGAAAGCAAATTTTGTACCTCCAATCGGGCAGTATACCCTGCATCACCTTCAGATTGTGGCAAACCTGCCATATCTCAACAATGCAGACATCATAAGCCAAAGCCAACAAAATAAAAGGAACACGTTGAGCCAAGTTGATAACATGAAGTGTGTATAATCTTTCTAAGCTATGAACAATCCAATTGAACCAGTGCAACTCAAAAGGTATAAAATTATCGATGCACATGACCAATAACAGATATTGATCATCATAACCATGTTTATATGATATGACTAGCAACCTATAGCAAGAATGGGAGAAGATTATTTGAGAATGTAGGGTTGACAGACGAAGTAAAAATGAAAATCTAATCACGATTTAACGCCACTCCCCATAAAAATAACACACTGAAGATTGAAAGTGTTCAATACATCCTATTCTAGAAAGGACACACTAAGGAGTAATTATAATAGCAAAAAACAAAGAGGCAAAACCAAAAGGAAAAACAACCATTTGAAATTTCGACATGAGGCTTCCCAAATAAAGTGCCTTCAGTGGGTACGCATTCTACAATTTGTCCTGCATCTTCCACTTTTTCACTCTTGTCATCTTCAAGTAAATCCTCAACCTCCATTACTTCATCATCCGTGGCAGGAACGAATCTGCCATCACCATCAACCTAGATTGACATACAAAGCGAATGAGAAGTTTAAATGAAAACTATTATGGAATGTGAAAAGAAAAGGAAAATGCAATTGATACTAGTATTGCAATCTCCACTACAACACTGATGAAAATGATGAGATCATGTACCTTCTTCCACAGATATTTGAAGATTTTTAACGAAATTACAAAACCTGATGTATATTCCATGTTGTCTTCAAGCTATATAAAAAAATTAAGAAAAAAAAAAAAGGTTGTTCCACTGTACCAAAGTGACAATCCGACCTAATGTGTTACTAACTTGACATACATAAGAATAGTTGCTATACAAAACATAATTTGGATATAAGAGAACTCGTTTATTTTCTTGATCCTCACAGTAGGAAACAATTTGCCTTTTATTTTCTTTGGTTTATACGGGTGAGTGTCCGGGCCAGCTTGTCTACACCTTGACTAATCTCACCAGAAAACCGCTTAACCCTATTACATTTGGTTGACAGGAAACACGTCGGATATTAATCCTAGGTAGATGACCACCATGGATTGAACTCATCCTTCTTATTTCCCCAAAGATATTAATCTGAAACATGTTTATTTTCAGACATCCATTCAGTACCTTCATCAATGGACATCTCTATGAGTATGATGGTATTCTTTAACCTGCATAGAGTACTCCAATCAGAATGATGCTCTCAGCTAAAAGCTTATAAAGCCACTTTCGAACATGGATAGATTGCACCAAAAACAGTTCAAAACCTAGAGGTTCTATTCAATCACGAGAGATTATACTCGGGTATGGGTCGGACATTATTGTACCAAAGATGCAGAATTCGCCATTAGTAGCTAAAGAATGAAACTCCATCAAACAAGAAAATCAATCTTCTAAGTTCAAACCAAATAAGTGAAAAAAAGATACCCGAACAAGTTTGTACACAACTGGGTCGGCAATCTGATTTGGAGAAAGAGTTGAGACATCCTGCAGGATCCCGCTGTCAACAATCTTCCCTTCATTCTCCACAAATCCAACCACTGTTCCCATGGAAAATCCACCACATGCAACTCAAATACATAAACTGAAACCCCCAAAAGAAGACAAGAAATAAATAAATAAATAAACAAAGAATTCAAACTAACATAACATCTGTATCAAGAGAGCATGAAAAAGAAAAAAAAGGAAAAAAAGAACACTCCTCAATCAACCACATGTAAATCAAACTTTGAACTACACAGTAATAAGCACAAATTCAAGAATCTTTATTACACTAACATAAACAAATTCAAATCCAATTTGATCAGAAACCGAAAATTTCATAAAATTCCGGTGAACAAATCAACCAAGAGAGCTCCTCTATCAATCGTAATGCACCGAATTCCAACAAATTAGTCAATCCCAAACGAGTTACAGAGAAAAACACATAAACAGTGATGGAAACGATAAAATAGCAGAAAATCACCAGAAAGAAATGAAGTTCATAGGGGGTTACCATAGAATCAAGTGAAAGTCGAGTAGACTCAACCAGTGAAACCGGTAAATCAACTGAAAGAGACAGTATTGGGGTTATTCACGAAACTTTTTTCGCAGTCGAACAATCGCAAAATCGAAGAAAATCGAAATTGAGAGAGAGAGAGAGAAAGAAACTTGTACATTAAGAAAATTAAAAAATAAAAATAAAAATAAATTCGGATTATACGTGCACACGAAATAGGGTATCTTTCTCGGCCTTGGCTTTTTCAGCACGCTGTTTTTCTACTACTCTCGGACTCCAAAATGTTTTCTCAAATTCACTTTAGTTGTACCCCTCGCGTCCGGAACGGTTCGTCGCATATCTCCCTCTCATTATAGAGTTTTATTTATATTCAATTGGAAAGATACTTTATACTTAATATCATATGTAAATTCAATTTTTTAAATAATTTTTAATCCCAAATTACCTTCCCAAATTACCTTTAACAACCTTTAACAACGGTTCGTGGGATTGATCACTCATTCTTAACTGTATGCATAAAGATGTCTACGAGAGCGAGGTAGGGACAAGAAAGTCTTCCTTGTTTCCATTCCCACCAAAATTCATTCTTAACTGTATGCATAAAGATGTCTACGAGAGCGAGGTAGGGACAAGAAAGTCTTCCTTGTTTCCATTCCCACCAAAATTTTCATTTATTTTGACGGGATTCTCCCAAAAACTAATGCAACCGTCCAAAATTTTATTACACAAAATGGGAGCAATACATTAAATTTATTGGAACACGGTTGAAATTTAGAATGGAATATATAATATTCTTTCATCTTTGGAAATATATAAAACTTAGAAATGGACAGGACGGGTCGGGGAACTAGGCGAGAATGGGGACGGAGATTATCCCGTCCCTAGCCCCTAATAGGGAGAAATCTCGCTCCATTCCTTCCCTCTTTCCTCGTTTAAACTAGAAATCCATGTGCTATTTAGGGTGAGTCCCCGTTGGTGCAATATCTCATCTTCTAGTATTGAAGCAAATAAGAAAATGCTCACCTTTTAGATGTATAAGTTGGTCATTACTTTTTTTTTTTTTTTGGCCTCCATTTCACATTTGTTCGTGGCCGAGGTCATTACTTTTTTTTTTTCGACCTCCATTTCACATTTGTTCTTGTCCTTCGGCCACGATGCAAGACATTGTAGTCAAGTTATTTGCATATCTATGGTTATTTGTACAACGTCAATCATTTCTGAATAAAATGAAGTTCTCTTTCTCTTTCCCTAGTCGTGACCACGTTTTGCCTAATTGGCGTTTCCACCATGTCACAACATCTCCCTTGTAGCATTGAATGGTGGTGGTTATGAGACATAGTACTCCTTTAAACCCAATCAAACATCCTCTTCCACTTGCTCAAAAGTGTTTGATGTCATCTCGGTAGGAGTTTCTTCTCCTACTCCTATGACACAATCCACATCCCTTTCACATTTGGATGATCCTGTGAGAAAAAAGAAAAATTAAATATCGTAAAAACATTAACTTAATTTTGAACTCACAATCTTAACCTTAATTCATGCATCCAATACCTTTTCATTTCACTTAAGTTCACTACATGTTGGTCCGTGCATCTCGACAATTGTCTTGTCGTGTACGGTTTCTTGAGAATCCTTAATTTACAATCTCGAGGCGCCATCTAGAGTCGGCCTCTAGATTGTCATTCTTCGTGGGCCATTAAACATGTGTAGTCAATCTATAATTTGGGCTCCTCAATATGGCTTCAGTCGAATATGTAGAAGCCCAAACTTATCCTCATATGGGACCAAACCACGAGAAGAGTTTTTGACACCAAATCCTTAAACAATGAGGGTGTATCTCCCTCTTCCAGATCAGTATAGCAGTTGCCCACACCTAACAAATAGAACTAAGAAAGAACAGAGGAAATAGGCATAAAAACAGATTAAGATAACACAATAAATTTGGGCTTTTTTGGCTCATTTTACAACAGTAGATTAAGATTACGATAAGACACTAGGGGGTTCTAACGTAAAGTAAGGTAACAAGGTTGGCGTGAATACTTGGAAACAAAAACATGCCAAAATCATAACTCAAAACACAACAAAAACGACTTCAAAATTTAGAATTCCATTTTCTGAAAGAAACAAATGATATTGTAATAGAAACACTAGACTACTAGTTCATCCCTTCCCTCCCTCCTGCTTGCTCTTCTCTCCTTAAGCTGCTGCAACCTCTATCTCGGCTGTTGGAATCACAGCCGCGGGCCTAATGAACTCCTCTTCCTCCTTGGGAGTATGGATAGTAACCAAATCGGGGAGGGGCGTCGGTGGACCTTGCTTGCCCTTCGGGTCCCAATCAAGCATGATCTTGACCTTGATACCCAGAACACCCTATAAATTGAACAAACAGAGACACCCATTAATAAACAGAACCACCCACAAATGTTTTAAAAGAAATTGTAATACGATCAGCATCAAAGCCTGAGGGCTCCCTCGTCCTGAGATGATACTGACCTGTCTAAGGAGAACGTGTCTCACGGCAGAGTCAATGTACTCTTTCACTGGCTGTCCAGATGAAATCATGTATCCATCCTTGAATTTCATGGACTTCGCACGCTGAGCCCTTAGCTTACCACTGACAATAACCTGCATAGTACAGAAGAACATAACTTAATAAAAATGGAATAAGCTAGATAGTTATTCCTCGAAAACATCAGGAACCAGTGTCATTGCTGACCTCACATCCCTTAGCTCCACTCTCCATGACAAATCTAAGAACACCATAGCAAGCCCTGAAAAAATTTAAAGAGTAACGCTTAATACAAGTGATGACCAAAATAAGGTTCTAAGCCGGTTGACAAGACAGTCCCAACCCTGACAATCAGTATCCATCCAAAAAGAACATTTTCATCACACGGTAAGATTGAAAGTTACCAACCAAACTAGAAACTGAAACACGCACACCATAATAGCAACCACAATTTCTGTACATACCTCCTCACAGCAAGGCCTCCAAGAAGCTTGTAGCGAAGAGACTCAGCTTGAGCAATGGCACAGAGTCCTCTGTTGTTGACCTTCTCGGCATATAGCTCAACACTGTTTTCAGGAAACTTGAAACGCTTCTGAACAACAGATGTCAATTCTCTAATTCTTCGTCCTTTCTCACCTGAAGCCGTAATTGAAGGCATAGTCAGATACCGGATCCATAAGTAATAGTAGCAACACCAAAATTAAAATACCCAACAGATGTTTTACATGCATTATCAATTCAACAGAGTAAATAACATTCATATCTATATCCCCCAAAAATATTAAACTTCAAAAACTAAATCAATCAAACAGCTCCAAAACCCTCCTAACGAAGAAAACTGTAATTATGTCAAGCTATCAGCACCAACAAACACAATTGAACTGAACATCGTACTTAACCTCCACCTCCGTCGCTTTATTTCCTGAAGTTAAATGCAAGAACAAACAACCCAGTCTCTGTGGTCTTATCAAGTCTCAAATCACTAACACATCAACACAATTCCATACGCCTCTCTACAATTCTACAAATCCTAAAAATTCGAGATTCCACCTCGTGAGAAGTTTACAAGAATCATAGAATGATTACGAACTTGAACATCTGATGCAAAAAAGTAAAACTAAAGAAAGAGGTGCAAAGAATAAAAGTAAAAAAATAAAAGGTACTTGTAGCAGTAACTTGAAATGAAACAAAATCAAACTCCTGTTTTCCCAAATCATTCCCAAAATTCGCAAGCTACATAATCAAATCTATAAGAGAAAGGCCTCTTACCAAGAACATTTTGAGTACGAGTAGCCCTGATAATAATCTCAGTCCGCATGGGAGTGACCCTAACCTCAACTCCAGAGTATCCATCCTCTGCAAGCTCTCTGGTGAGAACTTCGTTAAGCTCAGCAAAGAACACTCCATCGGCCACAAACTATATCCGATTGAATCAAATAAGTTCCGAAACCATCAAAATGGTCAGAATATAGCGCGCCACGTGAAAAAGATAAAAGGAAGAATCAAATCCAATACTAACCTTTCGCTTCTTGCTCATCTGAGTTGCCATGTTTGGTTGTTGCTGGAGCTGGAGCTGGAGCTGTCGCCGTTCACCGCTCTTCTGCGTGTACAATCTAGGTTGAAGATGAATAAAACCCTAGGAAACGCTGTGAGCTCGGGGAGGAGATATCCTCAAATAAAAGGTTTTAACTTCTAAGATTGGGCTTCAGCCTCCTTGTCGGCCCAACAAAAGTTAATGGGCCGCGTGAAAGAGCCCAAATGAAATATTTACATTAATGAATTTCAGATAAAATAAAATAAATATTCTTTTTTAAGCAAATAAATATTCAATTTTTATAATTAATACAACATTTTTATAATTAATACAACATATTTTATTGAAAAGTTCGGATTATAAATTTTTCACTTTTAATTTTGTTTTTTTTTTTAATATATAATTTAAATTTTATAAATTTATTTAATTTAATTGGTCAAAATATTATATCACGCCATAAAAATACAATAATAATAATAATAATAATAATAATAATAATGAGCCAAACATTGAAGGGTAGGAATGGAATTTCACATTGTTATCCCCTCCAAATAGCGGGAATGGAAGTGGTTGGTCGAGACCAGAGAAATTATAGAAAGCGAAGAACCTCTGCCAAATGGTCAGCAATCTTCTTCTCCATAGCGTCGCTCCCAGTTCGATCACTGAATTCAATCCAATTTTCAAATGGAAAAATTCCTCTCCGTACTTCTTCATCTCGAGAAGGCACGAACGGCTTTGCTGCTTTGCCAAGAAGAAAATCGGCTTCATGGATCAAATTCTTGACTACATTGAAGGTGCACTTCAAATTCAGTACAAACAAATTTGAAGGCGGAGAATCTTTAATTTCGTGATATTGTTTTGAGTTATTCTTACTGTTGTCTTAGTTTATTTTTGCTTTCTTGTTTGATTCAGGCGGTCCGAAGTTAAGGAAATGGTATGGGGCGCCTGACCTTGTTTCTAAAGATGATTCTGTCCTTAAAGATGAGGATGAATATGGCGGTAATGTGGATAGGAACAATTTTTTTATGCGTCTTCTGATTTTATCATTTTTTTTTCTTAGATTGAGTTTTTTTTTTCCATTAGTACAGAGGAAATCAGGGATGCAATTTTGGTGACTGACGGGGACACCGAGATGGGTCAGGTGTGTTCCTGCGTTGTTTAGTCGTTTGGTTTTGTGTTGCAACTGTGATGAGCATGATAAATTTTCCTTCGAACTCGATTGGTATGTGAATGAAGACATGAATAATATGATTTATGGTTAGCCGAATCCATGCCAGAAGACCAAGTCGAAAGGATCTTTCATTTCGTTTAGTAACTGCTTGGTTTTTGCCTCTTGAAACTGTCATGTGTAACGATGAGTAATTTTCACTGTGATCAACTGCTCAATATCCAACCAAGTGACATATATACCTCATGCAGATGGTTATATTGTCATTGATTCTGAAAAAAACGAGAGTCAAGGCACTGGTGAAAGACAAACAAGCTGCCCTTGAAGCTTTTGGATTGTACGTTGAGGTTGGTGGATTCAGATTTTAGGAACGATACATTCAGAATCCTGATAATATGCTACATTTGCTGTTATTTCTCTGTCTTTCGCGTTTGAACTTAAATGAACTGTTGGTTCTGTGGTTCTCGTTTCATGTGCAAAGCCAGTGGCCGGTGACATAAGAGATGAGCAATCATTGAAGAAAGCTCTGAGAGAAGTTCGCACTATCATATGCCCAAAAGTATGCACATTAGATTCCAATCTGCTCTTCTTTTCCCCCTAAATTTCCCCCTATCTCTTGTTCGAAAATGCTCGGGGCAACATGATATCTTGCTTTTGTATTTACTCATGTTTCCTTCAATTTTAGATGCATCTTAAGATTTTTGGTTTTATGTTGATTCATTTTGTTCTTATTTTACCAGAAGAATATATAGAAGGGAATTATAATTATACTAGAAACCATCCTGGTGTTGGACATGGATAACTTAGAAGGTATATGGATGAATGTGGATCATCTTACATTACTGGGCTAGTTTCTTCCTGGATTTTCCTAAGCAAGCACGTCGATTTTATGAATATGAATAAACGATCAAAAAAATATCCACAACTTACCTTCTCTTAAGTTCATGAGGTAGTTCAATATGGTATTAGAGTATGAGGTGTTTTGTTCAAATTTGTATAATTTCATTTACTCTTCAGTTAATATTGTTAATTACTTATCGGTTCACGTGTTAATTTCCAAGCCCACATGGCCACCGGTGAGAGGGAGTGTTAAGAACATGAATATTCCATAGCTTATCAACTTAAGCTTTTTGTATTGAGTGTTAGTTTATTGTCAATTTATAAGCATGACATGTATGATATGAACCACGACCAAGGAATTTTCATACCTTAAGGTCCAATTACAAGGACGAGAGCCAAGAAGCTACAATGTAAGATGATCATCTTACATCAAAGGAAATTCTAGAAAACGTTGGAGATCTCCCTTATATGTTGTGCAAACTTGAGCTTTAAGAAAGAGACGCATTAAATGCACTTAATGAACTCTCTTTCTTGAAGCTCAACTTTGCACAACATATAAGGGAGGTCTCCAACGTCTTCTAGAATTTCTTTTAATGAGCTCACCATAGCTTGAATATAAGTGTACAAGGTTTGTTGTAGTTTCTTAGCTCTCGTCCTTGTAATTAGACCTTGAAGTATGGAAATTCCTTGGTCGTGATTCATATCAATGTATTTGAGCTCCTTTAAGTTCAAACTTTCGTGTAAATATATTGATTTTTCCTGTTGAGCCTTATTAAAGGGAACCACGATGGACAATTCACTCATTAGGTTTGTTAATAACTGTATCACCAGGAAGGTTTCTTATCCAATGCTGGAGGCCTGAAAGGAGTGCAACATATAGTTCTCTTATCACAGGTTCAGTCTCTTTGATTAGCAAACATAATATTTGTTTGTTTTCATTCCTTCGATCTATATTCATTATCATGACTTAATAAGGTTGCAGTTATCCAATTATAGAAGTGCTAGTGGTGTCCAAGCTCTTCTCAAAAGCAATGCAAAAAAATTGGCTGAGCAAGACGAAGCAGTTCTAGTGGCATCAGGAATTCCTTACACCATCATACGAGCTGGCTTGTTGCAAGACACACCTGGTGGAAATCAAGGATTCAGCTTTGAAGAGGTTCTTCTTCTGTCTTAAATGTTCCTTTATTAACACGGCTGACTAACATAGTAAATAACTGTTTCCTAATCCAAACATGGTTGTTTTTTCAAGGGAGTGTATGGAAACTTGATATTGAGAATTGAGAATAGAGATGAAACACTATTATATTTTTGCATCTACTGGGTCGTTTTATTGCGTCTTTGGTTCTATCCTTCAGGGCTGTTCAGCTACGGGATCGCTCAGCAAGGAGGATGCCGCCTTCATTTGTGTTGAAGCTACTGGTGCAGTTCCTAAAGGAGGGTTCACGTTTGAGGTTAGCATACTTAATGTTTATGCCGAGCACCAAGGATTCTTTTTATAAATTACATCTAACTTTTGAACATTGGAGGTAAGGGATTCAGTCGTTATGAGAGAATACATTAAGGTTAAGTTTGAGATGGCTTTTGTAGGGATGAAAATTGTTTTTAGTCCAATAAAAACAAATTAAGTAGTAAAAGATTCAGATGAACTGGGTTCGAACCATGAGCTCCAAAATTTAATATTCTACGAGTTACTTTTGTTACTAAACTAATTGAGTCGGGTCAAGCGATTGTCTTGTAAGAATCGTCAGAGATTTAGATAAACTAGGTTCGAGCCATGAGCTCCAAAATTTAATATCCTACAAGTTACTTTTGTTACTAAACTAATTGGGCCGGGTCAAGCGATTGTCTCGTAAGAATTGTCAAAGATTTAGATAAACTAGGTTCGAGCCATGAGCTCCAAAATTTAATATCCTACAAGTTACTTTTGTTACTAAACTAATTGGGCCGGGTCAAGCGATTGTCTCGTAAGAATTGTCAAAGATTTAGATAAACTAGGTTCGAGCCATGAGCTCCAAAATTTAATATCCTACAAGTTACTTTTGTTACTAAACTAATTGGGCCGGGTCAAGCGATTGTCTCGTAAGAATTGTCAAAGATTTAGATAAACTAGGTTCGAGCCATGAGCTCCAAAATTTAATATCCTACAAGTTACTTTTGTTACTAAACTAATTGGGCCGGGTCAAGCGATTGTCTCGTAAGAATTGTCAAAGATTTAGATAAACTAGGTTCGAGCCATGAGCTCCAAAATTTAATATCCTACAAGTTACTTTTGTTACCAAAATAATTCTGGTAAGAATTATCCAGAGGCATGCAAGCTATTCGAGACATTAACAGATATCAATACAAAGAAAATTATAGCTTTTAGGATAACATAAAATCGAACTATTTATAAGACTTGTTCAAAAATGGTTCAAAAATGCATGATAAGAATTGTTTTCATTTTAAAATATTCTTTTAGAACTCATCTCAAACACTCACATTACAAAATTCTAAACGAGGTCATGCAAAATATTGATCTTAAACAACCTCTAATAGTTCAAATTATTTCTTTTCTTGCTAATCTCTCTAAATACATCGTATTCTCAACTTTTGTGTTGCTTGTATGTCACAACAGGTAGCCAATGGAAATGAACAAGTTTCAGATTGGAAAGGATGCTTGGCAAGATTACTGGAGAACACAGAGCAGCCTCAATGACCATGCCTAAGATGTAAGAATGTGTATATATATCTATAAGTATCATGCCTGCAAAATATTAAGATTGAATACTTCTTACCATCTGCTCTTGGTCTCTGGATATTACCATTCTTTTCCATTGTGATTAAGCTTGAAAAAATAACATTGAAAATCTTGCCAGCAAGAATCCCATTTTTTTCATTATCAGCCAAGATCATGATGATCTTTTGGATAGAGCACATATTTCTCTTTGCCCCATACTTTTATATGAACATATTATTATTTCAAGTAGTTGTCTCATGAAACTAGGTAGTTTTCTTTTTACTTTTTAATTCTTTATTGAAATTCTTCCTAATTTCACCTTTTATTTCATGTTTTAGTAAATTATTTGATGCAATTTTTGTAGTGATTTGAACCTTTTATTCTTAATTATAGGTTAGTAATTTGAGTTACATTCTTCCTTTTTTGTTTCTGTTTTGAGAGATTATCTTGCTATATACTTTATAGCTTTATATATGTTTGGATCCTATTTTACGTTTCTACGGTTTGTCTGACATGTTTAGTATACGTAAAAATTCATTTAAAAATATTCAAATGTAAATATGGGTAGAAAAGTCTTTAAGAAAAATATTTCATAAACGTTGCCATGGACTTGTAAGTTCAAAATAAATTCATTTAAATTAACAATAGCTAAAGGATAGGTAACATTGTTGCACTAACTTTACTTCCATGACCTTCACATATAAAGTCCGTGTGTATAGGAGTGTCTTATCCTTACCTAAATAGAAAAGTAGCATGTGACTCGAGTATTTAACTAATAAATGCTGACATAAAGTAATCATGTTGGGATTAATCCTTTCATAAAATACATCATGGCATTGCTTTGGTCTTTACTTCTAGTTCATACATAATTTGATGTGTAGTACTTCTCTGTACATGCCTCATGTACGCGCACACGGTCCCTAGGTAGGCTCGTATTCGTACCCCTGGACTTGGCATTCAACTATTGTACATTCACGCTAAGGGAATACCACAGAGGTAAAAGAGCGCGCATAGTATTCTAGTGTACATAATAACATAACAACGTAGTATATGCGTTCATATTGATCATAGTGGGGAAGTATTTTGATGCACGTAAACATACAAGATGCATGAGGCCCCCATAGTTTTAAATCAAACATGTGTCTATGATACAAGTTATACCTACATTCACTTCATAACATGCGTTAATCATTTTCGGTCATCTCATAATATAGTTTATAACAAGATATATCACTTTTTATAGCACAATTTCACATGGCATGAACATATCAACGTGACATTCCATAACATAGCATGTCTCATATTACACCATAATGTAACATAACGAGTTCCATAGCATAGCATACTCGTATCACAACAATAACATGATAAATAGACATTAAAAAACAATTACAAGACATGACACGTGCAGAGGCCATAGGTCACAGACCATTCATATTTCAAACAATTCATCCAACCAAGCCAGTAGTAAAGCCACTTATTTGGTCGGCCTAAGTAGAAAAACTCATTTTATACGATAATTGATAGAGGTAAATTTTTTTATAGTAAATGTAAATGATATTAATACTACTTTAATTTTATGATAGTATTTTAATTTTTTAAAATAGTTGAAGGTATTGAATATATATATATTTTTTGAATTTAAAGGTATTTTTAAAAAATTATTAAATTTGCTAAAGCTTTTAGATCAGATGCGGGAGTGCTCACAGCAATCAATGGTATACTCAAATCGGACGTACGATAACTATCCACGTGTTATGACTGAATCAAATTGCACAAAAATGTATACGTGACCCACTCGTACAGCGGTCCATCAGATGACGTGTAAGAATCCTACTGCTCGTTCTTCAACACTCGGTTCTTCACCCGCCCTCTCTTCCTCGTTCCTCTTTCCTTCTCCCCTTCGGATTCACCCGTTTCTCTGCAAATTCTGATTCAATTTCTACCAGGAATTAGCTTCTTCATCTTTGCTCATCGGGAAATTTCAATGGCAGACAGTATTCCGTCGCCTAAACCGGTCCAACCGAACCCTATGGACCCTTCCCCACCGCCGCCGCAGCAACAACCGCAGGTCCAACCTTCAACCGCTGCTATTCCGCAGAATTCATCTAATTCAACAAATTCGTCTGCAAATCCTCCCATTCCTGCGGCTTCTGCGCTTGCTCAGTCGCCCTCGATTGACCAGTTACATCCACTATCGCAAATTTCTTCTCCCCCTCTTTCGCATATCTCTCAAAATCCGCAAAATCAACAGCAGCAGCAACAGCTAAGCCCTGCGGTTGGGTTGGAGTACCAACAGAAGCCTCTACAGCTGCAGCAGCAGCAACAGCAGCAACAGCAGCAACAGCAACTGCAACAACATTCGCAGCAAATGGTGCAACAGCCTCAGAATGCGAATGCGATGACAAATTTCCAAATACAGCAGGCTTTACAACGGTCCCCTTCAATGTCCAGGTTGAACCAGCAGCAGCAGCAGCAGCAGCAGCAGTTTGGGATGATGAGACAACAATCGGGGCTTTATAGTCCAATGAGTTTTGGTGGGTCTTCTACAAACCAGCAACAGCAGCTACAACAGCCTAACCAACAACACCAAATGGGAACCGGGAATCTGTCGCGGTCTGCATTAATGGGTCAGGGTAACCATTTGCCCATGTTGTCTGGGGCGACTGCTGCTGCTCAGTATAACTTGCAGTCACAACTACTGGCTTCGGTATGCTCTGAATTCTTGGTATTCGTTTGTCTTAAATTGGTATTGATGCTACTTTGGTGTTGGGATATTGTTAGTGTTTATATTTGAAGTGAATCTGAAAATTTTCTAGGCACGCCGTTGGCATTTTGGTGATGGGTTGTGCCTTAGATTCTTCGTTTATAATTCTAAATTATTGATCTGTTGACATTAGAAATTAAGGTAAATATATTTTGTTGCTGATTTTCGCTGAAACTGAGCCTTTTGTACAGTCGAAGCAAAAAGCTGGGTTAGTCCAGGGTGCACAATTTCAGTCGAGTAACTCTCATGGGCAACCTTTGCAAGGAATGCAAACAATGGGGATGATGGGATCAATGAATTTGAGCTCACAACTAAGAGCTAATGGCCTTGCGTCATATGCCCAACAGAGAATAAACCAAGGTCAAATAAGGCAGCAATTGTCCCAACAAAGTTCACTTACCTCTCCACAGGTTTCCTAACAAAGCATCTCTACTCTGTATCTAATGTTCTTGCACTTTTATTTCCAGATACATATCGTTATATTCCCATATGGACTGATAGGCTAAATTTGAACCTTGGAAGATTAATGCTTTGTTGGTTACTTTGGTGATTGTTTGGAACTTATTTTTGCAATTCATGAAGGGTACTCTCTTTTGTTGACTCTAATAGAAGTTTAGGGCTTTGGCTTTTATCTCCTACAACTTATTTTTGTAATCTAAACATTCATTGCATTACAAATATAGAACTTATTCTTTGTGAAGTTGAAAACATTTATTGCATTACGAATAATGCCCGTAGGACATATTGTATATTTATAATACGTCTCTAATTTCAAGTAGTGTCCATTAACACTCTCCTTTTTTTATTACTATGGTACATGGTATAACTCTAATTATTGTCATCATTGCTTATTTTTTGTTCATCGTGTTCTCTAACTCGATCCATTCAACTGTTATAGCAGCAACCGCAATATCACTTTATTGCTTGTATGGATATGTTCGTCTGCTAATTAGATTTAATAATCTTCCTATGCATTCTTGCTATTTTGTTTTGAATCTAGCGACTAGTAACTGTAAAATTGCGGGCATGATTGTGACTTCCAGTCAATTTTTAAAAATTGCAGGTTCAGAACTTACCGAGAATGTCAAATCTTGGATTCATGAATCAACAATTGAGTAATTTGGCTCAGAATGGGCAGCCAACCATGATGCAGAACTCTTTGCAACAGCAACAGTGGCTGAAGCAAATGCCATCGATGTCTAGCCCTGGCTCACCATCATATCGTCTTCAACAGAGGCATCAACAGGTCCTGTTGCAGCAGCAACTGGCTTCATCTAGTCAATTGCATCAAAACTCCATGTCCTTGAACCCTCAACAATTTCCTCAGCTTGTACAGCAACAGCCGTCCATGGGACATCAACAGCTTCATCAACAACAACAGCAACAGCAACAGCCACAGCAGCTGCAACAACAACAACAGCAACTGCAACAGCTACAACAGCTACAACAACAGCCACTTCATCAACAACAACAACAACAACTACTTCAACAACCATCACAACTCCAATCTCTGCAACCAGCATTGCATCAGCAGCAGCATTCTCCTAGGATAGCTGGACTTGCGGCTCAGAAATCTCTCAGTTTGACTGGGTCACATCCAGATGCCACAGTATCTGGCACTAGTACACCTGGGGGAAGTTCAAGCCAAGGGACAGAAGCTGCCACTCAAGTCCTCGGAAAGAGAAAGATACAAGATCTGGTTTCACAGGTCCTTCCTATTTTTATATTTCTTATCTACTCTTATCTTTCTTATACTTCTCCGTTTTTTATTTTGCTCTTTTAGTTGAACTTTGAATGTCTGCAGGTAGATCCATTTGGAAAGCTGGAACCTGAAGTCGAAGATCTTCTCTTGGAGATTGCTGATGATTTTATTGATTCGGTGAGATCTCCACGCTCTACTACAATTTCCCCAGACCCCTTTGTACATTTCCACCTAATTTTATATTCATACTATAATAAGTGCATATGTCCCTTAGTCGTAGTCAATATCAATACATATTAAGTTAGTCATTCACTATATGAAGCGCTATATAATACTATTTCAAAACATTTACAATAGTAAGTCATTTAAAAGAAAAACCAAAAAATTACTGCAAAATGTTACTGAGGATCATGTTCTGAGTATTTCCCAAAAATAGTATGCTATTCTATGACCCATTAATCACCAGAAAACCATGATTTAGGGACATCTAATCTGCATCGTGGGATGATTGTTTCATTTTATACAGCTAAACTTTGGGATGATTTTTCTTTTCTTTTTGTGTAATCTGACCAAGTCCAAATATTTGTTCATTCTGTTTCATTTTAGACTTTATTTATTCTGTTTACTTAGTGATTCTGGTGCTGTGTGATTTGACCATACTCCTTATACCTGAAACTATTCAACCATTTTTCTTATCGTTGTGGTTAAAACGAAAATTATAATTAAAACTGTATTCCATCGAATAAAAAACTTAAGACATTTTAAGGTAGTAGTTGGAGGGGTTTTATCAATGGCCACAAGTTTGATACGTCATGCCTTCCCCTTGAGCAATGTGCATTATTACATGACAACAATATTTGAGTTAGTATAGTTTATAACAATGTGCAGAGTTTATTTTATAGGATAACTCAATCAATTTTGTAGTTATGATAAATTACTATGCCTCTTCCCTTGCTTAACTTTTAGGGTCCTATTTCTGGATATTTTCCTTTTAATAAATCACCAAGAGGACTCTATTTCTGATGGAGGGAGCATGGTATATACACTCTTTTGGACTGGATCAGTCTATTTCTTTGTCATTTATCTGTTTACAGAAATATACTACTGTACTCCGTTGTGCTTATTGTCCTCCCTTCTTTCTCACCAACAAAAACCTGTGAACCATCTCTTATGAGAACATTAGAAAATCAATACTTTGCTGCTACGACACTGATGTCTTATTGAAAGATTTTTTCTCATTATGGTCCCATACCTTTCCATTTTCACAAACAAATCAAGTGAAGTGGTGTTACAGTCCTTTTGGTGAACGATTTTCATTATTGTGTAGATTAATTATATAGCTTCTATTGTCTTATAATTCATGTTGATTTACCCCTTTCTGGGCTTGCTCTCTCCTCCTAACCCTTCCCCTTCCAAAATCCTAGCCACCACCGTTCAGCCTCATACAGCTGCAGGCACGTCCAACTGGCCACCTTTGGCCAACGCTCCCTGTCGGTTCCATCAACCACATGCTGGCCGTCTCCCTCCCACTTTTGCACCCTTCAGTTTTGTCCTGCCTTTGTCTTATTTAAAATTTAGCCACCCTTCCTCCTCGTCGATTCTATTAGGTGTTGTCTGGTCTTATTCTCCCCTGGTTTTCTTATTTAAAACCTAGCCACCCCTCCTCCTCGTCAGTTCCCTCAATCTTTTTTTCCTATCGTCTTTGACGGACCCTTTCCGTCCTTTTTTTTATTACTTATTTCGTTTTTCTTCTTTCATTTTTCTTCCTCTTGTTGCCTAGCCATTCTTTTCCCTCTGCCCGTTTTGCTTCTCCGCTATCACCTAGCCATTTCCATGGAGATGTTGTGCAGTTGTATCCATTACCTTTATTTTTGCATTTAGTATGAAAATGACGTGAATTTTTCTTTTTTAAGACATGAAGAACGAGATGAAAATTTTGCTCTATCTTTCATCTGTTTTAAATTGAAAACTCTGTTATTGAATTGTTGCAAAATCCAATGCACATTTTTCTAAGCAAGTCAGGGTTGTCTTTGAGACAATTCATTTGACCAAGTTTTGGTCTCACCAAGGTTGAAAGCTTGAATGTGTAGTTTGACCACCTTCTGGAGGTAGAAATAAGTTTCTAGTACCCGGTGTTTAAAAGAAAGGTTGGATAGTTTTCTGGGATATGATAAGAGATTTTCTCTTAAGTGTTGAGAAAAATCAGCACTCAACTTTCATTTTTACTAATCACGTTGAGGAAGGAGAAATATTGCAGCCGAAGCTAGTCAACGATAATCAACTCCCAAAAGTTAGACGGAAATGGTACAAAAGATGAGATTAGATGCTTCTTCTTTTTGGGTTAGGGGAAACAAAAGGAAGGGGACGAAATGAAAATTTTGTCTCGGTGGTTTTTACATTGTTAGTCCACAACTCTTGGAAGGACATTCATAATGCTTTATAGGTTTAATCCAAGATTTCTATTAATCCCTTCATGACGGATAAGGCGTTGTTGAAATTGAGTATCGATTCTTCTAAGTTGGAGTTTGATGGAAAGTTTATTGAGGGATATGATGGCTGAATTTCTTGAAGAATTTTCCTTTACCTTGTTTTGAAGCAATTGGTCAACATTTTGGAGGTTTGGTCAATATCTCTTCTTAGACTCATAATTTATTGATTGTACAACGGCTGAAATTGAAGTTAAAATAAATATTTGTGGTTTCATTCCAGCTGAGATTGAGATAATATATAAGAAGTTTGAGAAATTGTCTCTTCATTTGGGGATATATTTCATTCAGAACCCTCAAAGCACTGTCCATTCTTAGTTTTACAAAATTAGTGGATCTAAAGAGAATAAATCGAGTTCTGATGAATGAAGGTACTTTGCATCTAAGGATTTTATGGCCAAAGCTGTTGAGTTGAATTTTATTCCTTTGTATGATCAATTGCAAAAGTCAGGTCGTCTTTTTCTTCAAAATGATTTTTAGGTTACACAACATTCTACAGATAATGCATGGTCTTCCCAGCCGTCTATTGTGTGGAAAGATTGTTCCGAGCTGTTGAATTTCTTCCTTCCTTTGTCAGTTTCTTTTACTTGGGAGCCTGGCTTTTTCTTGGCCTTTATCTCGATGTTTTTATCGGTTAATTCTTTTAGGCTCTTTGTTGAAGAGGATTTAGTATTAGTTGGATTGTTATTTATATCCTTCTTAGTTGTTTTTCTTTTTTTCATTCCTTAATGGAGGTTCGTATCTTTTAACCATTAGTCCTTTTTCATTCTTACAATGAATATTTTTGTTTCCATCTAAGAAAAAAAAAACATGTTGATTTCATGGCTCATTCATAAGCTATCATCATCTCCGTATGATTGGATGGTATATCATGTGAAAACTGAGATTTTTTTTGTTGTTGTAATACAGGTGACCACATTTTCATGCAATCTGGCAAAACACAGAAAATCTTCAACTTTAGAATCCAAAGATTTATTGCTACACTTAGGTGTGTACTGCTTTCCTCATGATCTTCTTTTGACTTGATTTCTTGAATGGTTATGCATCAGCAACATGTGTCCACCTTTTCTGATTTAAAATTTAGATTTTGGGTATCAATTCTTTCATAGGAGGTAGATTAGCTTTTGTATGGTCTAGGTTGTCTCTTATCTTATTCTACATTTCTCACGAATTTAACTCAAGATCCCGTTATTAGACAAAGCTTTAACAATCATAAATTGTGTATAATGTGCAGAGAAGAATTGGCAGTTAAACGTTCCTGGATATTCGAGTGACGAGTGGAAGAATCGCAACAAAAATGTAAGAAAATCCTCTTGCTCTATCTCTAAATAAGCACATTCTGTTTAATTCATCTTTCACATTTTCGTTTTTGTTTAACCATAAGAAGTTTGAATATTGTAGTTATCATCAAGTGATACTCACAAGAAACGTCTGGACATGGTAAGTTGGAATTATCTGTTCAAGTGTATGGAGTTTCTTCTTTTATCATTTATCTCAAATCTTTTCTTCTGGGGATTTCATCAGATACGCATACTGAAGGAAGCATCCCGTGTCGAAACAAACGTAAATAGCCCTAAAGAGATGGTCCGACAAGGGGTTGGAATGCCCATTGGTACCAACAACCTAATGAGACCTTCATCAAGCTCAGAACAACTATTGTCACAGACAACTGGTTCGCAGTTACTGCAGCAAATGACGAGGTTCTGATGTATTAACTACGTTTGAAACTTATGCTGGTAGAATGCTGGTAGATCTCGACTATTCGGTGAAATTACCCCGGTGTCGGTTCAGGGATACAACAATAATATGAGATTTAGAGGAGGGATGCCATTTCAGAGGGGACCTGAACTTTGTGTGGAGTGTGATGGTTCTTAGAGATACGACTTTTCGAAAGCATTTTTTTAGGCTGTATAATATCAAGATGCATTATCTGGAAACATGGCCATAAGATTAACTGTACAAAATATTTGGCAGTCATATTAGTATAGGCCTCGAGTTTATTGTCGTTACCATGGATGACATTTAATTTATGATTGATAGTCTTTATTTACAATCTCGAGTCCGAAGTATGGAGGATCACATAACACAATTATTACAAATGGAATAGAAGATATGATTTTTCATCCCTTCTCCCTCCCCACATCTGTTTTGATTTGGAAAGCCATGAATTGTAGTAATCTCAACTGTTAATTTTCCAGATGAGGAAAAGTGCCTTCTTGAATAAATGCAGACAGCCTGAACGCCATGGCAGGGAGTTCATCAAGGCCACAAGTCCATTCATGGTGCCATGTGATACAGAGAGACTTGATGGAACGTCTTGAACTGGACCTTAGCTAACCTAAAAGTTGGCTTCTTATACAGATTTTCCACTGCCCATGTGCAGCTGGTCCACTCCACTTTCATCGCATATCCTTGTGTTAATCCTGAATGGTAAGCATATTTTAGCTTATTAATCCATCACTATTTGCTTCATCTCCTTCTTTATCCTACTTGCAACATTATGCGTCCTAGATGGGCAGAAGAATATCCAAACATTGTGTCATAAAGTTCATAAAAGAGAGATTCTGTTTCTTTCTCTGATAATCTGATCTTCATTAGCAGCCACATGCTCAGATGCAGTGGCTCTCATTCATTCATTCATCAATCTTCCTATCCTAGCATTGAGTGAATGTTGGTGCAACTTGGGAGTAAGGGAAGCCATTGAGTACTTACTTTCTATATAAACTCCATGGAACTCATCAAGAAACTATACCATTTCCCGAAAAGGAAACCAAAATGTTTCACTCCCTATTTGTCATTGCCCTCCTCTTCTCTCTTTCCAATGCAGCCGTCCAAGACTTCTGCGTTGCTGATCTAAAAGGTCCACAAGGGCCAGCAGGCTACGCCTGCAAGAGCGCCGTGACTGCAGATGACTTCGTGTACTCAGGCCTAAGCGGTGCTGGAAACATAACAAGTCTAATCAAAGCTGCAGTCACCCCAGCGTTTGTGGAGCAGTATCCAGGCGTGAATGGACTCGGTCTCTCGGCTGCTCGGTTAGACTTGCTTCCTGGTGGTGTTATACCACTTCACACACACCCAGGAGCTTCAGAATTGCTGATTGTGACTCAGGGTATCATTCAGGCTGGTTTTATCTCTTCCGCTAATGCTGTCTTCGTGAAGACTCTTAAAAAGGGAGATCTCATGATATTCCCACAAGGGTTGCTACATTTTCAGATTAATGCTGGTGGTGTGACTGCCGTTGGTTATCCTGTATTTAGCAGCCCAAGCCCTGGTCTCCAAATCACTGACTTTGCTCTGTTTGCCAACGACTTGAGTACTGACTTGGTGTCGAAGACCACTTTTCTCGACCCCGCTCTGGTGAAAAAGTTCAAGGCTATTCTCGGCGGGAGTGGTTAGAATTGGCCAAAGGATGTGTTTGCTTCAGTCATCCTGCATTTCCAAGTAACAAATTTGATTGATGTTCTTTTCCATTGCTATTTGTATGTTAATGTCATTTAAATTAGTTGATTTCAAGTGTCTCCCCACACCCCCTCCCCCNGTGAAAAAGTTCAAGGCTATTCTCGGCGGGAGTGGTTAGAATTGGCCAAAGGATGTGTTTGCTTCAGTCATCCTGCATTTCCAAGTAACAAATTTGATTGATGTTCTTTTCCATTGCTATTTGTATGTTAATGTCATTTAAATTAGTTGATTTCAAGTGTCTCCCCATACCCCCTCCCCCCTCCCCCAACATTTTTAATGTGTATTTATGAGCTTGATTTGCTTTGAAAAGATAAAAAGTATCAGTTTCTTCCACTTCAATAACCAATTTGATTGAACTAAGTCAAGATGAATGGTTCCAGATAGAACAGATTCCATAGATACCTTAACTAAGAATGAGATTCAAATGGGAGCATGGGTTTGAACTATTACCAGTAAAGATTGGAAAAGAATCATTAAAAGGCAGAAAATTTGCAATTTTGTTGCAAATCATCAAAGGAAATCAATGAACTGACAGCAGATAAGGATAGATAAAACTAGTAGTTAATAACGAAAGGAACCGATGAACTAACCAATGATTTAAAAGTTTGTTCCAGCTGAAGTCAACTTTAGTTCCTCGAACATCCAATCATGATACCTGGATAAACAACAAATGGAAATAAAATAAGACCAAGAATATATACTTTTTTCAGGATTTAAAGCCTCCAAAAAGGGGTTTGGAGAGATGTTTCAATTTTTTAAGAACAAAAAACTAATACGTTCAAAGCTCAAAACCATGGCTAAAAGCTTGAAAGATTCCTCCACCAAATCCCATTCATGGATTCCAACCACCACTGCATACTTTTTTCACAATACAAAAGAATGATGAGTTAACTAACAACCCAGACTGAGGAAGAGACAGTGCCCGACTTTTTCATTTCGACTTTAAAATACCTAAACCAAACATCAAATCCTCCAAAAGAACAGCACAAATAGCTTAGAAAATACCCCACCATTGTCTGTTTATGGAGGTTGTAAGTGACCCCTTGCCTTATTTTAATGCAAACATTATTGGCTCTATCCTAATCTTTTAGTCAATGAGCCTCCACCATAAACCCAGCAACCCCTTGAACTCCATTTTTCTCCCTCCCTCCCCTCATCAAAAGGATATCTTCTCTTTCCCTCTCTGTCTGAAATACTTTTCACCAAGCAAAATGACCATTGAAGATCATATATTGGATTGGTTAGCGGATTCAGTTCCTTTTTTTTCTTCCCCGTTCCCGGATGATTCCTACAACTCTAGCTCTATAAACTGCTATCAATGGTGGGATGAGAACCAAGACATAGGCCAAGATCTGATTAATGGCTGTCTAAGCAGTTCCCCCACCACTGTCAGTACTAAACCACCTAACAATTCCACTTCCCATCACTTGACGCCATCTGATTTGACTAAGAAAAGAAAAGCTCCTGATGATACAGTTCATAAACCATCGCAAACCCAACAGAATCAGAGGAAGAACCAGAACAATCAGAGCAAAAATGGTGCAGATAAAAGCAGTGGAGCTGTTGCAGGTGTGACTGTGATGAAGAAATCAGTGGGGAACAAAAGGAATTCATCAAAAGCCACAGGGAGTAACAATAATAATGGGAATAACAAGGAAGGAAGGTGGGCAGAGCAATTGCTAAATCCTTGTGCTAATGCTATCATAAAAGGGGATGCAACAAGAGTACATCACCTTCTTTGTGTTCTTCAAGAGCTCGCCTCGCCCACCGGCGATGCTAACCACCGGCTCGCCGCCTATGGTCTCCGAGCTTTGGCCCATTACCTGTCCTCCAATTCTTCATGTTCTTCTTCTTCTTCCACACTTGCGCCAGTTACTTTTGCTTCGACAGACCCTCGATTCTTCCAGAGGTCGTTGATTAAATTCCACGAGGTGAGTCCATGGTTTGCTTTTCCGAATAACATCGCAAATTCTTCGATTCTCCACATTCTCTCTGAAGAACCTAATCGCTCGCGCAATCTTCACATTCTTGACATCGGGGTTTCTCATGGTGTGCAATGGCCGACGCTGCTCGAGGCCTTAACTCGCCGTTCCGGTGGACCCCCGCCGCTAATTCGCCTCACAGTCATCGCTCCAACCCTCGAACATGATCAAAATGCAGAGACGCCGTTTTCGATTGGTCCACCGGGAGACAACATCTCCTCTCGGCTTCTTAGCTTCGCGAAATCATTAAACATCAATTTACAGATCAACCGCCTCGACAATCGCTCGCTACAGAGTTTGAATTCGCAAGTAATCGGCAAGTTTCCGGACGAAATCTTAATCGTTTGCGCACAGTTCAGACTCCACCAATTGAAACACTACGCTCCAGACGAAAGATTCGAGTTCTTACAAAACCTAAGAAAAATGGAACCGAAAGCTGTGATTCTAAGCGAAAACAACATGGCATGTAGCTGTAACAACTGCGGAAATTTCGACACCGGATTCACAAGAAAAGTTGAATACCTATGGAGATTCCTGGATTCAACAAGCTCCGCATTCAAAGGTCGAGAAAGCGAGGAAAGAAAGGTGATGGAAGGCGAAGCCGCAAAGGCGCTGAGGAACGAAGGCGAAATGAACGAGGAAATGGAAAAATGGTGCGAAAGAATGAGAAATGCTGGATTTGCAAGAAAGTTGTTCGGTGAAGACACCATTGATACGGCTCGAGCTTCAATGAGAAGGTATGATAACAACTGGGAGATGAGAGTTGAAGAGAAAGATGGATGCGTAGGGCTATGGTGGAAAGGGCAACCTGTTTCGTTTTGTTCGTTTTGGAAGTTGGGGATCAAATCCAATGGCGGTTGAAACTGTTCAATGCTTCCTTCTTTTGTTTTGCTCACTAATTTCCAATGCAGAGTTCTTCAACCACTTCATTTCTGGCCAAGAAATAAATACTGTACCTTTGTGTTGGAATTTGGCTAACGAGTGCGACCCATTCGAATCATTACTATTTCACTCGAACTTGTTCTAAAAAAGTCAAAAAGTCGAGGCATTTCAAATTGTTGGTTGACCCGGACAAAGTATTTCAATATTGGACCTTGGACATATAATAGTTCCGAATCGAGTCTGTTTGGAAAGAAGATCTTAGATCTTTTGTTTGTTGTTTGTCTCATGGTAACGTGTTCGAGTTCCTTACGAAACTTTCGTTTGGAAAGAAGATCTTAGAGTTCCGAATTGAATCTGTTTGGAAAGAAGATTTTAGATCTTTTGTTTGTTGTTTGTCTCATGGTATAGCCTGTTCAAGTTCCTTACGAAACTTTTGTTTGGAAAGAAGATCTTAGAGTTCTGAATCGAATCTGTGTGTAAAGACGATCTTAGATCTTTTGTTTGTTGTTTGTCTCATGGTAGCTTGTTCGAGTTCCTTACAAAACTTTCGTTTGGAAAGAAGATCTTAGATATTTTGTTTGTCTCGTGGTAGCCTGTTCGAGTTCCTTACAAAACTTTCGTTATTGGGTTAGTCATACACTTCAATTAACATCGATTTAAAAAAGAAGTACTCAAATGAATGACAGTGATCTTCATATCTCTAATGTACCCACATCTTTAATCGGTTTTTTTTTTCAAGACTCAAAAACTTAAGACTTGGTTAGAATAACAAATTGAACCGGATCATTGGATGCACACCCGCACTTTGTCTGCCTCGTCAAGGAAACCCAAACACTTCCCTTGAACAGTTTCCAGTGGAAACGGGAAATTAGAGCGGGGCAAAAGTCTCGTAATCATTTGAGTATCAAAATGACTGGTAACCTGGCTACAAAAGCTCTCATAAATCAAATTTAACCGTCAAACTACTAAGTCAAAGGTACATATCTTGACCATTAGCAGAAAAAAGAACTTCGTCCATATCAGCAAGATTTTATTTATTTGTTTGTTTTCTTTAGTACCATACATTGGCAAGTTACAGTATAAATGAGTATATATTGTCTGGTATTTACAAGAGCCATCACTGCTGCCCCAGGAATCACTTGCATTGCATATATATAAAATCTTAGTATCAGCAAAGAAAGGCCACCCAGATGAATGAGATTCCCATATAGATGAGTTCGAACCTGAGAAATAATTTGCTTCTTCTCATGAATCATATATTCGCACAGAACTACGGATCTGCTGGCGACAGACGGGGCATTTGGGAGCTGAATCGCGTTCGACTGATATGGCACAACGTTCACAGCAAACTAAATGACCACATGGAATGAAAGCAGATCGCCTTCTCCTCATGAGACAGATCACGCACAACTGTCCATCTGGAACGTTCGATGATAACTCGTCATCTGGAATGGATGCTGCTTCGTCGTCTGATGCAGTTCCAAAGTCACCATAGATGGGATCATTGTTGCTTGAATCCAGTTGTGATATGGTGGAATCATTCCCTGAATCCTGTAACCGTCTCTGTTGCCTCCACTGTTTCCATCTATTCCAATTTCTGAAGAGAATGGACGCAAATAAGTTCAAACATTCATCAAATTTTTCATGTAATCATAGAAAGGGTGAATAATATGTAAATTTGGGAGTAATCTCATAATTCATCACTCACTCACTACGCAGTAGAGCTAAGCTTTTATTCATTCCATTCGAGGACCAAATAAGAACAATAGTTTGTTCATAAAAGCAAGAGAAATTCACTGCTAAAAAAATAAAAGTTGAAGAATCACTGATACTCTTCTACAACTCTCCAGCAAACGAAAATGCAACAGAAAGCAGAGTGCCAAGCAAAATAAACATTTCATGGATGGCATATATTACAAGTGCATTGCGTTGCCTACAAAAATTACCAACATTTAAGATACCTCGCCACAGTTTGACTGACAATAAAATAAAAGAGAGTGATATGAACCAAGAGACATCAATCATACAACATACTTCAATTAAGATGCGAAGAAAATATTGTTGAAATTATCAAAAGATATTCCAATTCATGTCACGTTGAAGAAAAATAAAAATGAAATTTCATGTTATAAATTTTGGGTAGATTACCATTTAGAGTAATTTAGAGTTATTGTATTTCATTAATATATTTTAAAACTTTTTATTTACTTTACAATTACATAACGGTGACCATTAAGTATGAATGTTAGAACTCTTGGAATGTCTTTAATAGTTTCATTTTGAGGCTATATAAAGATGTATATTGTATTTGTAAGTAGACTTGAAAAATGTAGTTGCTTTTTTTAGCCAATGGCTAAGTTTCTTTGCAATTCTATGTAGTTAGGTTGCATGTAGAATCATTCACGCTCGACATGATCAATCTTGCTTGTGGAGTGATTCGAATCTCAATCAAGTGTTCTTGCGTTGAGATATTTGATCAACAAGAATCATTCAAGCTAGACATGATCGATCTTGCTTGTGGAGTGATTCGAATCTCAAACAATGTTCTTGTCTTGAGATATTCGATCAACAAGATAATCCGAATCTTACTCCCCTTATAGTGACTTCCACGTATCAGAAAGAAAGAAAGATAACATACCTCATAACAGAACAGCCAAGAACACCAACTGACAACGAACCAAGGACAATACTACTCCAGAACAGAAATTTTGTTTTGAAGACAAGATCTAAAACCATCTGATCTTTAGTCATTTCACATCTGCAAGGAAAAGTAAGTCATCATAGTACCCGTTTTTTCAATGAAGATTATCTCTAAGGACAAATTAGACACTGTTCCCCATAGTCACTCATGCGTGGGTTACTTTGGGTGGGTGTGGGAGAGACTAGCCATTTGCTAGCATCACTGATGAGACAATATGTGTTGGCTAACGCAAGAATAAACCAAAATCCACACTCCAACAGACCACGAAAGCTTTCTATTCATAAATCCCAAACAGAGCACTAAAGCCAAATCAATGGGGCTCACTATTGGAATACAGAACACATTTATTGTCAATTTTATGTGGATGAGTCATGGGAAAGAATTAATTATATGCATCAATGGTTTACCTTCATAAATTACATTACATAATCTTGACCTTCTCAACGTTATTTCTACTTCAAAATGCATAAACTTACAGGAAGTGGGGAAAATCCTTGCATGACTTTATCTCAGGAACTCCATTTTTAAAACTGCATACGCCAACAACACTGATATTTCTCCCTAATGGAAGTATTTTCTCCTCATCAAGCACCCCAACCTTCAAAAGTAGAACATGATAAAGAATTTTTAGATAAAATCCATTAATAAAAAGAAAGAAAAAGATGTTTTCAATTCAATATAGATTGCCTAACTCACAGGGTACTCGTGACCAAAAAGTGCTTGAAGGAAGGTATAAGGAGTAGCACAAACGGGTTGCAGTTGACGATACACAGTTGTAAGAGGCAAACGATGTCTTGAGCCATCCATGTTAACAACAACAAAATCAGAATACGGGGAATGACCCTCAACAAGAACAAAAGGAACCTGTTAAATTTTTTCACAAATATCAGCATCACATAAGATAAAACGTAATGTGTAAACTGCACTCAATTCTGGTACAATCACCACAGGAATATAGCTCCCTTCTGCTCAACCAGATATCTAAAATATATATTTTACCTTCAGTCTTCACAAATCACAACTGCCACACATCAATCTCATATGAAGTACATTTAGTTTTTATAAACAAAAAGTTAGCTACAATAAATTCCTTATTTCTTGACACTATGGGGTATACCTTCAAGCCTACTCGGTTTGGACCCCTTTCTGAAGAGATAGCACTTACAAACCTACTTGCACGCGCCACAAGCAAGGGAAAAAGAAGATCCAATAGACAATCACAGGAAAAGGACCTAACAGAATGGCCACATATAAGAGATGCCCTCAGAAAAAAATCATTCAACTTCAATTTGCTCTTTATTCACAGACAGAATAACAAAGTTCCATATCATTCAAGCTTAAAAGGTATTGAATACAAAGATCTTTTATTATTAAGGACAAAAAGAGTGAACTAACCATAGCAATAACAGAGAGAAGCTAAATTTTACCGTTCTGAATGATGTTGACTCTTGCTTTCTAAAGGTTCTTCCAAAAATTGCACGTAAATCAGAAGTCCATCCAAGAAAGCCCTTCCATTCGTTGAATATGCACTAAACAATGCCACAAGTTACAACCCAATAAGCTTTAGTTTATAAAACTGGATATTATGTACACACACAACACATTCACAATACTGAATAGCAAAGGGGAACAAAAACAGACACTTGCAGAACCAATTAGGTTATGATAGTTCGCCTGAGAAAACAGAAACTCATTTTCTCCAAGATTTTACAATTGATTTAAGAGTTCAAGGTTTCCCAAATATTTAATCCGCATACCGTAGCTATATATTATATATGATGATAGAACAAATACAGGCAAGCCAGAAGACCTATGCAGACTAGAATCATATCATTTCACCCATGATTCTTCTCATTTCATTGTTCATCCAGACTAGAATCGTATCATTATTGCTCCTGAACTTAAGGACGTTACTAGAGACCTCATAATGTGAAAAGAATTTAACGATGCACGAGTTCACGAGTTATTGATTAATCGGTTAGACTTCAATGGCAACTTTTAGTAGTGCTATCAAGTAACTCAAATACTAACACAACACTCTGCATTCGTATGATTCTAACAAACGGAATAATATTGAATTTAATCGGGCAATCCTCTAAACTGCATAGCTCAGTTTTCACTTATCCACCTCCAGAAGAACTGCAGCCCAAAAAAAACATCTTAACACAGTCACGCAGTGCCTAACAAAAATACCATAGGAGATTTTACCATTTGCGTACGCTGAATAATCACTGCTCTATCTCCGGACTCCTGAGAAATCAATACATTAGGCTGCAAGCTCTTCCAATTACCTTCCACAAACGACCTGGCCTCCACGGTGCCACGAACTACAACAAGCTTTTGATCGGACTCGGATTGTCGCGAATCTCCATCGGAAATCATATGGCGAAGATCAGATACTCTTACATTTGGAGCTTTACGGAGCTCATCGAGAGCAGAGCAGGAAGCAGTGAGTTTGAGGACGGTACGAAACGCAGCGTAGGCTAGGGCTGCGCCCAAAGCAGCTCCATCAAACGATAAAGCAAATCGGGAGAGTAGAGAGACGAGGGCTTGCTCCGATGAGGACATTAGTGAATTCCGCGTCTCTGTGGCGGTGAAAACAGTTCCCTCCTTGAATGCGTTGTAGATGGCGACCGACACAACCGCCGAGTCAGTGCGGCGGCGATTTGCCGGCAAATGGCGGGAGATAACGCAGGCCAACTCGGAGGAGAACTGCAGAATTTGGGAAAACGGGTAGCGCAGTGGAGGGAATTTTTCTTCGAGCAATCCACCACCGTCGCAGTGGTTGGTTAATATTACTCATCAAATTTCGACCCAGGAAAAAATAAATAATAATAACGAAAAATCAAATTTGCTTTTATTACGGATATAAATTAGACAAAGGTTTTAAATTCACTTAATTAATTAAAATGTTATCTGATTTGAACTTTTTACCTCTCCATCTACAATGCGTTCAACGATCCGGAATATAATTCACCTCATTTTGGCTTCAAAATATTATAATTTGAATAAATCGTCAAATAAAATGGGCTTCACAACATTGTCCCGCTGTGCTACCACGTGCTCGGTGCTGGAGTCATCCCTTTAGGGTTCCCTCCTTCACTCTCGTCTTGTATGCATTCCTTTTTCATCGATCTTCTTACCTTCTCTTGGTCTCGGGTATATTCTATATCTCAAATTTTTGTCTATTAAGTTTCATTAATTTTAATATACGAATATCTGTAAGCTCAACTAACGGAATTGAAAATCATTTCTAACCTATTATGGGCATTGACTCAGTTGTTCATCCTCGTGGATAACAGAGACTATGGATTATATTGATTAGCTCTCTCTCTCTCTCGATTATATAATTCCTAGCTATAGGTTAGATTTTCTTTCAGTTTGGATTGGGTTGAATTTTATTAAAGTCAAAATTTCGATTCAGTTTGCAGGTTGACTTTACTTTGTTGGGTCAACCGACCAATCAGAAAATAAGGTTACAATTCAATTCAACTTAACCCTACTTTTACCGAGATTAACAATATTTGACATTTATTACTGAGGTTGGTTAAAAGATTTTTACGATCCAACTAGTACACTATTACATATATACCCCTCGAGTGAGGGGCATATGTGACCATTGATGAATTAAATTCAGCGTCCAAAACAGAAGCCCATTCCGTTCAAATATGGGCCGAGTTTTTGGGCCATTAATCCATGGGAAACCTGGTAGTATCATTCGGGGCTCCGGATACGACACATCGACTTCCATGCGCTGAACTTGGAGGAGAGGAGACGAGAACGAAGAACAGCGTCTTGGCTTCGAAGCCAATCCATGAAGCTCTGACTGAAACACGAATTACAAAATTGTTAGGGCAAGATATTCTTTTGTTTAGATTCTAGAGAAGATGAGTCGTGGAAATGGAGGTGGATATGACAACCAAAACACCATTTTCTCGCGCGAAGCTCGACCTTTACGAGTAGGTATGCTAGTATTTGTCTTCTTTCCGTTGTTGATCCCATGGAGTTGTTACTTGTCGAGTTTCATTCTATTGCATTCTATCTCATCGTATCAACTTCTGTTGTGCGATATTTGAGAATCACCGTAAAAAATGGGGGATTCTTAATATTTTTCCATTTTTGAATTGCTGAATTATGGCTCTCGAAACTAAATGGTAGCATGCAATTTATAATTTTATGTTTTCTCGCATTTCTGGAAGGTTTGAAGTTAGGGGAAATTGGGAAGGAGAAGTCGGAAATTGCAATATTATGCTGTAATTTTGCTAAGCGTTGAATTTTAAGTTTGAGAAGCCAATTCGTTTTCGTCCTCTGTTTATTTTCAAACTGAAAGATTAGACAATGGATCTGTTCTATTTGTCCTGGAGTTGCCATCTACATGCTACTATTTTCAAAACACAATGTTGTCAATGAAAGGCAAAGAATTCATCTCCTAGAGTATTGCTGTATCTGAAAGTTGACTAAGATTTTTCATACAAGAGATTTGTTTTAACTAACAATGTGAGAGTTTAAATCTTTGACCTTATAGTCGATGATTTATGCTTTAACTAGTTGATATATCTTTGGTTGATTATATAGCACGATCAGTTAGGCTTTTAAATTTTCAAACATTTATTTTTCTTTAAATTGATTTCTTCCACAAAGTTCAGATAAAAGAGCAAGGCAGAAGTAATGAACATATGAATGTAAAACAAGCTTTTGATTGAATATCAGTTTAGAAAGTTATGTGAATGATGTAAGTTTCATGTACAGGTGAAAGGGGCAGTGAGGAAATAACTGAGGGAGAGCAGGACCTGCCAAGGGATGCAAAGATTGTGAAATACTTATGAAATCAATGGGAGTTGAAGATTATGAACTGCGTATTTGCACCAGTTTCTTGAGCTGTGGTATCGATATGTTGTCGACGTACTGATGGATGCAGGAGTTTACTCGGAGCATGCAGGCAAGGCTGCTGTGTGATGGTGCGACGCTTGCTATCCAGTCAAAAGTTAATTTCAGCTTCTCACGACCTTCTCCAAGAGAGGTAACATGGCTTCATAGTCCCAACTGGACGTGATCGATTTGTGGAGTGACTCTTTGGACAATTAAGCTCGGAAACAGGACTTACTGATAGAATTATTTGAGTAATATGCCAATCATTTATCCATGATAAGTGTGAGATCCCACATTGGTTAGAGAGGGGAACGAACATTCCTTATAAGGATGTGGAAACTTCTACCAAGTAGATTTGATAATATGATCGAGTGTTTTAAAAACTTGAAGGGAAGCTCGAAAGGGAAAGTCAAAGAAGACAATATCTGTTAGTGGTAGGCTTGGACTGTTATAATAAGTTACGGCAGCTTAGAACCGAATCATTGCCTTGTTAGTGAGAAATATCTATTTGTGCATGGGGGGAATATTATGGTCAGTATTAGAATGATGATCATATCACGGATTTCCCTTGCCATCCTCTCTGCCATTAAAGGAAGGGTGTTTAACCATGTGTTTCTGTTTTGTCAGGTTCTTCTAGAGTTGGCCAGAAATAGAAACAAAATACCATTGCCAAGGTCCATTGGTGGGCCTGGTATCACCCTTCCACCCAATCAAGACACATTGCTCGGACCCAACTATCAACTGGCAATCCCAAAGAAGCAACCAGTAGAAACCATGGAGGGGCCTCCTGGGGAAAGGTAAAATAAGGGGCTTTGACTTGGAGGAGGATCAACTTGAAAGAGGTTGTTTGGTCCTATTGTGTCACCTTTTCAGAAAAGATCGCGAATGGAGGAGTGTTTTCCTTAATCGACTTTGCTATGATTTCATTGAAGAAAAAAGAGAGTCTAGAGTCTAGAGTTTAGAGTTTAGAGTGACATGAAGGAGAACGAAGGCACCAACCCACCTTAACATACCCCGCGGAGAGTATCTTTCCACTTGGCAAAACGTCCAAAAATAACAGTCGTCTTTTGGTTCGTCGTTTCACATTGTAATATTTATTAATAACTTGTCTCTATTTGCTAAAAGAATTCAGTGGTTCTATTTCCACCATGTGTCCATTCCAATAGAATCTGAATCATTAGAGTGTGGATATTCAATTCCCACATTCTTGGACAAAATTACATGACAGGTCTAGAAGAGAAAAATCTGGGTATGAAAATGAAATTCTATCATTCAATAACGAACTTTTAATCTTGATTTTGAACCGTTCTGAGTTTCTGTTAGTCATCTATTTCTTTGTGGCAACTATCGAGTTGTTTTGTACAGAGACCGCTATATACAGAATAATTTGATAATCATCACTAAATGTATATCATAGACAAAATAAGGTATGGTCAGCTCCAGAAACCAGCAGTGTTTGGTGCAACCGGGGACGGTCCGGGGTTTGATACCGTGATCCCACGATCGTACATTCGCTGGATTTCTTCCCTGCACTCTGTCAATGACTTGTCGGGTATGGTGGAAGTTAGCTCTACCACATCACCCATCTTCAGCTTGCATTTTGGATCGTTCACTCGCTCGTGGTTTACCTTCGGCCTCAACTCTTCTTTCGTGGGGAAGCCATGGGAGGTCCATCTTGAGCTTCCTCGCCCGCATCTTTCCATTAAATCCATGATCGTTGAATTTGCAGGAAACTCTTGTACCGACATCTGCAGTAGTAAGTATGTCGCAATCGTTAGACTACATCACTTAACCGAGTTTACGACCTAACACGAAAAAAAAGGAAACACACCTTGTCATTCTCAATAGTTATGACAAAGACCGGTCCATCTTGTCGATCACATTGGCTTTTGTATGAATACGGACAGCCTTCAGAATGAGAAGGGAATTTGCAGGGTGGTTTGATTGAATCATCAGAACCAACAGATGATCCATCCTTGCTCATAGCCAAACACTGCCAGGTAACAACCCATCGAGCCCATTCGACCATCTGAACGACGAATGGAGAATATTCACTGTCGCCCTCCTTATATCTCCAATGAGCTGCAATCCCAAACTCAGCTTGCAAATGCATCTCCTTCGTTCGAATTTGAACTTCAAGGGGTGCCATATCTTCACCCACCACAACCGTGTGGAGCGATCGATACCTTCAAATCATCGAATCAAGTTTAGACATGGGGGACGAACATAGAAAGAACACAGAAGAACAACCATTTTGAGCCACAACATACCCATTAAACTTGGGGTGACTAATATAATCTTTGAACCGCCCGGGCACTTCCGACCACAACTGATGAACTACTGCCAAAGCTCTCTGGCAGTCTCCTTCATTCTTTACAATAAGACGTAACCCGTGAATGTCGTGTATTTCATCCATGGTCAACTTCTTTCTGCAAATAAGAAATAGAAAGTAGACATTTTCAATGAGCCATCAAAGATTCACTGCAGCATTCATAACCATCAGATCAAGCTTATATTGAACATACCTTAACATTTTTAAGTATATGCTGTACAAGCTTTTATTGCGTCCAGATAAGAGATGGTAAGAAATCCCCTCATTCTTAAGAGCTTGATCTAATTTTTCAATAGCAGAAGTGATCATTGCTGAATCAAACGACTCCACGAGTTTAGACGAAAGTTCTTTATACTCGACGGGATGAAGATGCTTAAAGCATAAATTTTCCAGCTGCTCCTTCCAACTCGATATTCCCAAGCGATTAGCCAATGGTACGAAGATTTCCAAAGTCTCCTTGGCAACTCTTAATCGTTTGGTCAATGGCAATGCATCTAGTGTCATCATGTTATGCAGACGATCAGCCAATTTAACGAGAACGGCCCTAGTGTCGGCCATGGCGAGGAACATGGTATGCAACCGATCTGCCTCAACGGTTTTGTTAGCTGTGTTATTTTCGCGTGCAAGCTTGCTTAAATGACTTAGTTGAGACACCTAAAACCACAAGACGAATTTTACCATAAGTCGAAAATCTAAAGCAGACTCCATCTAAATAGCAAGCATACTAAGATCAAGTCTCGTTATAAACGGGACGGCGATCGAAAATTTAGCTACAATAAATCAATGATCAACCATCATAGGCATTAAATCCAATCAAATTTCATCAGTTCCTAATCGAGAACGAAAAATTTGCTCACCTCTTCAACTAAATCAGCAACCCCAGCTCCAACTGTCCCTAAAATGTAGTCATAACACACGATAGAATCGTCGAGCGCATCATGCAGAAGCCCTGCAGCGACGACCGTGGAATTTGCACCGATTGATGCCAGCAACACCGCGGTTTCTACACAATGTTGTAAATATGGATCTCCACTCGCTCGCATCTGCAAAGAAATAATAAAAGTTTAGCCATCTTCACTAATGCCACAGATTGAAACAGGGGAAAGAGATCATGAAAATGGCTTCATACTTGTCCTCTGTGTGCCTTTTCGGCTTCGTAAAACGCCTTGATCACGAACTCATCGAGAAAGATTTCATGCCTAATTTGTGCACCACGAAGCATATCCCTTGCATACGACTCCGAAGTGCACTCCACAAACCCATCTTCCAAATTAAAAGTCAACTCATCCATGAGCACAGCCGATGAACTCACATCAAGTGCATTTCTATGAACATCCACATAAGATCCTGAAGCATTCCTCAAGTATCCATTGAAGAATCCATTTGACCCAACTCCGATCGAGCTCTGGAAATTCACTTCCCCACTCTTCTCTCTCGAAATCCAAATCGGAGGGCTCTTCGCCGACGAACCAACTCCGCTACTGCAACACGTAATCGGACCCTGAAACACCGATACAGGGCTAGAATCCCTAGTGAATGAAGACCCCAAATATTTGCTCGAAGAATATCGGAATGAGCTACTCAATTCCTCCCCTCTATCATGCCATAACGATCCCAATTCCTCTCCACAACCGGAATAGCTCGTCGTCGACGAAACATGCCGTACTGGAGAAGCGGAGAAAAGGCAAGTCAGCCCACCGGCCACCGGCTTCTGAGAAGCCGATGCCGACGACGCTGAAGAAGATCTAGAACCAATTTCGAAATCAAAAGACGAATGAGCATTGATCTGACAAGGGTGCGTAGAGCAAATACTACTCGGCGGACCGACGTATAAAGCAATCGTCGGAACTCCCATGATCTAGGGCACAAAAAATCACTTCCCTCTCCAAATCAGATCACAATCAAACCCAAATAATCCAATCAAAACCAGAAATCAAATCTATTCCAATCAAAACCCCCAAAAATCCAACTAATTCCCTCGCTAATCCAACACCAACTCCACAGAAAGAAACCCCAAATATAGGGTTAGAGAACAACCCAACTTTCTAAAAGGCTTGAAGAGTGTAATTACGAATCAAACTAAACAGAAGCAACAAGAATCGAACAATTTTATAGACAAGATGAAAGAAAAACAAACAATCTACAGCAAATTCCTGAATGACCCACTAAAGAAATCGACAGACCCAGATCAGTAAGTGAAAAACCCAACACTAATATGGAAGAACAATCAACTTTCTGAGCGATCGGAGACAGTTGCCCCTCGGAAAGAAGGAGAATCGTGGGTACACCAAAGAACAGAAGAACAGAAGAACAGAAAAAGAAATATCAATGGCGTAAAAGGAATATGTAAAGATTTATAGACGTTGAAGAAGGAGAAAAGGCGAAGGAATTGAAGTGGAAATAAGAACAAAAGAAGGAAGAAGAAGTGTCAAAGAGGGAAAGGGAATTGGCGAGGAAGGATGAATGAAAGGAACAGGGAGAGCTTCCCACGATATTCACAGAATCCGTATTCTATTTACATTACAGGAAATTGGAACGAAAATTAAAATATAAAATAATAATAATAATAATCTGGAATTACCAAAATTACGTAAATACCCTTGTTTTCTATCGAAATAACCATACTGTGTCCCCTAGGAAAGACTAATTCTTCGTCTTTAACAAACTTAAAATTTTATTTTTATAATTCGATAAAACTTAACCAAAATATATATATATATATATATATATTTCATTTAATGGGTCAATTAACTTTATTATAAAATTATGCAATTAAATTGTAAATTGTCACACCCTCATCTATTTTTAAATTAAATTAGCCAACTACAAATAAAATAATCCGTCTCCAATATAAATCATTTTTTAATTAAAAAATAATATATATATATATATATATATATATATATCATTTTCATGGTTCATATAAATATATAATGCATATATAGAGAGTGACTTTCTAAATTAAAAAATAAATGTTAAAATTATTTTACAATAAATAAATAAAAATATAAAATTTTTAATCTGTGATTTAAAAAAGGTAAATAAATTTGATAAATAATTACTTTGTGACAACTGTAGAAGTGGATATGGATAAATAATTACTTTTTCCATACTTTTACTGCACGGCAGCATAATTATAATTTAATTAATTATTTTAATTATAAACCACCTTTAAACAAAGTGGCCTCCCCCGGTTTTGGATATGAGTGGATATGCCACGTGTATTTGCAATTTATTATTCTTATTATAATAATTTTTTTTTTTTAATGTTTGACAAATTATTGAATTATAAAAATTGTTTATTGGTGCACTAATATAAAGGGACATTACAATTTACATATATAAAAAATATATATTCATTAAATGGAAATATCAAATAAATTATGCATATTATAATATAGATTAAAGATATAAATGTCTATTGCAATTTGAATTAAAATATTAAGATTAAAGTTATTATTTTCTACGTGTTATTGAATTAATAATGATGATAATAATAATTTTACATTCAGTTATGATTAAAGATGTCTACCGTTCTCTTGTTTCAATTTTTATATTCGTAAAATTATTATATAATTTTACGAAATTGGGTTTTGTAGATTTTTTTTTCATTTTAAATAAACGAATAATTTTCATTTTTAATATAACATATATTAAAAAAAAAGTAAAATATTATAATAAATCTAATAATATTTTAGAAGTAAAAATAAAAAATAAATTAAAATAATGTTATTTTTATATTTTAGTATATGAAGTTTAACTACTAATCAATGAAATAAAATATATAGTAAAATAATAAATAATATATGGCCCAACTTGTATTTGAATTTTTAATGCTTTTTTTTATAACAAATTAATTAATAACCTTATCTTAAACACCAAATTTCCATTGCTTAATAATAAATATCTTTAGTCAAATCAAATTAAATATAATTTTAATTTTAAAGATGTTGGGCCAATTATGGAGACAACATTTACGAATTTTATAAGGTTGTCCAATAATTATTTTAAAATTGAAATTGAAAAGGCCGACGAGGGGCAATATTGGAATTTCACTTCATGGTCAAATAAAAAGAAAAATAGGAAAATAAATAATTTTATTCAAATTTTAATTTTTTCTGATAGATTCAGTTTGGAGAGGCAGTGGCAAACACGTGGACCGCAGTTTGTAAAAATCAGCGCCACGTGGTTTGCTGACCAGCAGCCATGAGTCGACATGTCGGATAGAGATGCCATTTATAGATTGGATAAATCTTTATATTTAACTTTTTAATTGATAATATATATTTTTATTTATGTTATGATTTTAAAAAAATAATATATTTGGCTAGAATTTGCCTCTAGTATTTATAATTAGAAAATTTAAGAAATTATATTAATTTTGCTATTATATAATATTTAAGCGTAATTTTAAAAAGTCAAATAATTTGACCAAAAAAAATGAAGCGAAAATTATGCCTACTAAATTAAAGTCGTTACTGCGGTGCCGGTTCCAGTACCGTTGGACGGTGGCGTCGGAGAATCGGACGGTTGTGGGAGCTTTGACTGGCTGTCGGAAGCGGACAAAAACTGTAGGTGGGGCGGAGATTGCCGCGGCCGAATCGGAGAGAAACGCCAAAATGGTGGTGGCGGACCGGTTCACAAACTGATATTCATTTCTGACCGTTGGATTTTCCGATCAATCTAGAACATGGTTAATGCTGATGGGCCCAACCTCGTACGACAATATTACTCAAATATATTATTTAGAAAAAGAAAAAAAAAACAAATAAATAAAAATCACGTTTTTCACTTCTAGAATATTATATTAAATGACAGGGGAAAACGATTGAAAATTATTTATTATACTTAAAATTACTTTCAAATATATATTTAAATATTCAAAATAAAATGCAGTTATTGTTTTTAAAATTTAAATTAAAAAATAAAATAGTTATGAAAGGAATGGGAAAACTGTTATCTAAAGTGATTATTTGCTTGCTCTATAAGTCATCGGTTTTGTATGGTAATGACTAAAGTACCCTTCAAACTTATATATTAAGAGTGATTTAAAACGAGAATAAAGTGTTGGAACTTCAGTAATGTCTAAAATACCCCTCAAACGTATAGAGTAAGAGTGATTTATAACGAGAAGAGAGTCATGTTCGTCTAAAATATCTAAAGTGATTATTTGCTTGCTCTATAAGTTATCGGTTTTTTACGGTAATGACTAAAATACCCTTCGAACTTGTAGATTAAGAGTGATTTAATATGAGAATAAAGTGTTCGAATTTCAGTAATGTCTAAAATACACCTCAAACGTCATTAAGAATGATTTATAACGGGAAGAAAGTGTTTGAAGTTCAGTAATGTCTAAATATACCCCTCAAACGTATAGAATAAGAGTGATTTATAACGAGAAGAGAGTCATGTTCGTCTAACATATCTAAAGTGATTATTTGCTTGCTTTATAAGTTATCGATTTTTTATGGTAATGACTAAAATACCCTTCGAACTTATAGATTAAGAGTGATTTAAAATGAGAATTAAGTGTTTGAAGTTCAGGAATGTCTAAAATACCCCTCAAACGTATAGATTAAGAGTGATTAATAACGAGAAGAGAGTCGTGTTCGTCTAACATATCTAAAGTGATTATTTGCTTGCTCTATAAGTTATCGGTTTTTTATGGTAATGACTAAAATACCCTTCGAACTTATATATTAAGCGTGATTTATAACGAGAAGAAAGTATTTGAAGTTCGTAATAAAATTTGGTTAAACACGTCTTTATTAGAAAATAATGATATAAAAGTTTACATATTTTGTTACCGAAAGCAACAAAATAGAATTGTCAATAATGGCATAATTGTCAAAGTAGAGACGTAAAGGAATGAGTACCAAAAAAAGCAATTGATTTAGGCTTTGCGTATAGTTTGGTTGCTTAAATTGTGCAAGCAATTGCTTACATGATGATGATTGGTCGGCATCACTACCCAGCCCACGTGCCATGTCCTATTAATCATTATCTTTTATATATATATATATATATATATATAATATTATTTTTAAATTAATGAATGTTCGAGATCGAATTAACTTCAAGAAAACATATAAAAAATTAGGGAAATGAAAGTCGAAAGTGAACAATTATTGTAGAAATAAAGGTTTCCACACTTAGGGTGTTTCGAGGCCGAGTGTCCTTACTAGCATACTGCCTCATCCCTGACACATAGTCTGGTGTCTAGGTCTAATACTATTTGTAATGACTCAAGCCCACCGGTAGCAAATATTGTTTTTTTTAGGCTTTCCCTTTCGGGCTTCCTCCAAGGCTTTAAAATATGTCTGTTAGGGAAAGGTTTCCACATCTTTATAAAGCGTGTTTCGTTTTCCTCTCCAACCAATGTGGGATATCACACATATGCTTTACTAAGAGCGTCTATTTTGTCAATGAAGGTGACCACTGACGTCGAGTTCTCCTCTATTTTTTCTCGAGAAAAACACAAAAATGTCGTCTATGGATGCGATTAATGATGGTGTTAATGTAACACATGCGGAAGCAATTTGGA
>NC_036654.1:3333749-3414571 GCF_002806865.2 Cucurbita pepo subsp. pepo | reverse complement strand
CATTGTTTATATCATATACAAAAGTGGGCCGCATCCATAGTGTCCCCAGAATAAGGTACTCAGCCTTATCCTTATACTATAGATCATTTTGACTATATACTTGAACTTGATCCACTCTTATGTCTCTACATATAGTTCAAGTAGTCATACTATAGCCAGAGTGTTCTTAGTTTATTGGATTTAGATTAATGATCGTAAAGTTCACTTTATTCAATAACAATTTTTTCTGAATAAACAACAATAATAACTTTATTGAAAATAGAATATATCTTTGTTTACAAACTATGAGTTTTAGGACATAAAACCCAACAATTAACATATTGGAGAATTATATACCAATTTAAATTCATGAGCTTTGTTCCATGTGATCCTGTTAAGCCACACCACCCAAAAAAGATCCTCCAGTATATTGGGCCGACAGTGTCAGTAATGGGCCGACGTAATTGGGTTCATAATTTAACATGGGCTGACTTAGTAAAGCCCATTAACCCGGCCAGCAAAAAATTAAATTACCAATTTACCCTTATTAATGCAGGAATCCCCCGCATTGACGGATGGTATTTTGGTCAGTGTCGGTCTTCCCTTGAGCAGTTAGGCAACCTACGTGGCGCATGACGTGGCGTTTTGACGTTCGCGTTGCGACTATTCAGTTACGGTATCTACATTTTTATTTCCGTGAAAAAAGGGGACACGTCGGAATTATATTATATAATATTTTTTTTTGTCAACTTTACCCTTTAAAAAAATAAATTAACGATAATTCCAATTTTATAACCATTTAATAGATAATAATTAAATAAGGGCAATTTAAGCTAAAGATTTAAATAATTCGAATTTAAAAAATTATTTAAATTTTAAACAATACTCTTCCACTTAAAAATCGCGAAATTTTAAAAATAATATAAATATCCTCAATTTTATTTATTTTTTTTAAAAAATAAATAAAACCGAAGTATTAATGTTACTTTTGAGAGGTTATTAATATTTAAAAATTTAAGAATATTTTTTAAATATTTTTTAGGTTAAAATTTTATTTTTAAATATTTTTTAAACAAAGATTTCCATAAAAGAACAAAGAGTATTTATTTATTTTTTTTAATAAAAGAATTTAAGAATGTTTTTAAATTTAAGAACATTTATTATATTTATTATAAATCCACAGCAATTTAATTACTTAAATTATATATTAATTATTTATTTAATTTTCGAAGGTGCGACAATGACCAATTGCTATATAAATTGGCAACCATCTCAAAACTACAAACCCTAGAGAATGGAGAAGAAAAAAAATGGTGAAATAGGAAAAGGAAAAGAAAAAAACGAAAATTCCCAGCAAATAAATTCCATTAGTACTACGCTTCCTGAAACACTTCGCATTTTAAAGATCCCTGAATTGATCTGAATCCAATAATTAAAGGTAAGCTTTCTGAGAACTCAATTCCGATCTCACTCTCTCGAATCGCTTCACTCCATTGCTGTTCTTCTTTGCTTCTTCGCTTCCTATCACAAACCCCACTAAAACCCTTCAACAATTTTGCCCCAATCTACTTGGTTCTTTATGTAATCACTGGTTTGCACTGAATCGTGTTGAAATATATTTTCTGTTTGATTTTGGGTTGTGGGTTTGAGATTTTAAGCGCCATGGATGATTTGGAGAAAGCAATCCTTATTATGTTTGATGAAACGAGCAATGCGGGTTCGAATTTAAAATTAAAGGCTAATGAGTATTGTGATAAAGCGAAAGAGGAATCGGCAATATGCAGTGTGTGTGTCGAGAAGCTGTGTTTTTCGAACCTTGTTCAGGTTCAGTTTTGGTGCTTGCAAACACTTCACGAGATTATTCGGGTTCGTTATTCGTGGATGAGTTTAGACGAGAAGTACTTTGTTAGGAAGTCAGTGTTTTCCATTGTGTGTTTGGAGGGTAGTTATGAGACTCAAGCACTTAGAATTTTACAGGGTCCTGCTTTCATTAAGAACAAGCTTGCACAAGTTTTGGTAACACTAATTTGCCTTGATTATCCATTAGATTGGCCTTCGATTTTTGTTGATTTCCTATCTCATTTGAGAAAAGGACCGGTGGTGATTGATATGTTCTGTCGGGTTCTGAATACATTGGATGATGAGTTGATTAGCATGGATTACCCTCGAACGTCTGAGGAAATCACGGTTGCAGGGCGGATAAAGGATGCTATCAGACAGCAGTGTGTATCTACAATAGTTCGATCGTGGTATGACATTTTGTCCATGTATAAGAATTCTGATCAAGAACTGTGTGCAAGTGTGTTGGATGTTATGAGAAGATACATATCTTGGATTGACATTGGGTTAATTGTAAATGATGTGATTTTGCCATTGTTATTTGAGTTAACTTTAGTTGATGGTTTGCTGGAGCAATTTCGTGGAGCTGCGGCAGGGTGTTTGCTTGCAGTTGTTTCGAAGCGGATGGATCATCAGGCAAAACTAACCCTGTTGCAGAGTCTACAAATAAGCCGGGTTTTCGGTCTGGTTGCTGCTGAAGATAGTGATTCTGAGTTGGTCTCAAAGGTAGCTAGCTTACTTACAGGCTATGCTGTGGAGGCTTTGGAGTGTTTTAAACGGTTGAATTCAGAAGATTCGAAGAGCAATTCTTTGGAGCTTCTAAATGAAGTTTTGCCGTCTGTTTTCTATGTATTGCAAAAATGTGAGCTGGACTCGGCTTTTAGCATCGTGCAATTCCTTTCTGGTTATGTTGCTACCATGAAGAACCTTTCTCTACTGACGGAGAAGCAGCTTCTTCACTTGAGTAAAATATTAGAAGTGATCTATGCACAAATATGTTACGATCCTGTATACCGGCACAATCTTGATATCTTTGATAAGATCGGAAGAGAAGAAGAAGATAGAATGGTGGAGTTTAGGAAGGATTTTTTGGTACTTCTGCGTAGCGTAGGTCGTGTAGCACCTGATGTAACTCAATTATTTATTAGAAGTTCAATGATGAGTGCTGCTGCATCTTCTTCAGATCGGAATGTCGAAGAGGTAGAAGCATCACTCACACTTTTTTTCGCATATGGGGAGTCAATTAACGATGACGTATTGAGAAATGGAAGCGGACTTGTTGGGGAAATGGTGACAATGCTTTTGTCCACTCGGTTTTCTTGCCATTCTAACAGGCTAGTTGCACTTGTATATTTGGAAACAATTTTCCGATATATAAAGGTAGTGCAGGAGAATTCTCAGTTTATTAGTGTTGTTTTGGCTGCCTTTCTTGATGAACGAGGCATACACCATCCGAACAGCAATGTTAGTAGAAGGGCGAGTTATCTATTCATGAGGGTTGTGAAACTTCTAAAAGTGAAGCTTGTGCCTTACATCGAGACAATTTTAACGGTATTAATCCCATGTTTCAATTCTTAAAACTTTGTATTCCCTTGTAAAATTAATCATAATGTTGAACATCCCTAAGTTTGCTTCTATCATCATGGTGAAATTCCAGAGCCTACAGGATACTGTTGCACGATTTACAACCTCAAATTTTGCATCAAATGAACTTTCAGCGTCTGAAGATGGCAGCCATATATTCGAGGTTCTCCTTTTGCTCTGAGTGTGTATATATTTTATATACGTATATCTTTTTCCTATTGTTTTATGTTTATTCCGTGTGCATGCACGTGTCTGCAATGGTGCGTTGTGCTGTTCCTATGTTTACATATCCAATGATTTTGTTTACAGGCAATTGGTTTACTGATTGGTATGGAAGATGTGCCACTGGAAAAGCAATCTGATTATTTGTCATCTTTGCTCAAGCCTCTTTGTCGACAGGTTGTCGTTGACTTACTAGTAGAGTCTTTTCAATGGTCTGGATCATTAACTTTTTCAGTTTAATTGATCATGCTTTAATCTAGGTTGAAGTGGTGCTAATGAACGCTAAGGCTCTAACTCCAGAGGAGGCTACAGCAAAGATTTCCACCATTCAGCAAATAATCATGGCCATTAATGCCCTCAGCAAGGTCCCTTTCATTAATAACCTCTCTCTTGGGAGCGATGTATCCGTTTTCTCCTATTACTCTCTCATTCTTTGGCATAGGCACTTTTTGGAAGCATGATATTAGTGTTACTGGTGTCTGATATTTCTGTAAAGATGCTTTTTCTAACGAGCGATTTCATCAACTCACTTTTACCTTCCTTTCGTCAAAAGTAGTCACACATACACTTTTCGTTTTTGGTAATCCAGGGGTTCAACGAACGTCTTGTCACAACAAGTCGTCCTGCTATTGGTTTGATGTTCAAACAGGTTAGCTTCCGTGCCCTTTTTTAGCTATTATTTCAATATCTCGAGTGGCCTGAGGGTTTTCAAAAGTGGAACATAGACATTTATGTAAAAGAGCACCTATAAATGTAATGTCTTTCTAGCTGGTGTTCAATTAAGTTAAGAGACCGGTGGCTAAGAGATTCATTTTGCTAGCATTTTCGTAGCTTCTATTGAGGATTAAGTGTGGAGCAAATTATGAATTAAACTGCCTTTCATTGAATTATTGTTACTAATCACTAACTGATGTACGTTCTTCTTCAATTTAGACATTGGATGTTCTTCTCCAAGTACTCGTTGCATTCCCGAAAATAGAGCCTCTACGGACTAAGGTACAGGGTTAGATATAGATCCTTTCATGTATACCTTTGTATATTTCATAAACTGTACCAGCACTGATGTTAATTTCTGTTGAATTAAGGTTCTATCTTTTATACATCGAATGGTGGACACGTTGGGGGCATCGGTATTTCCTTATCTTCCAACGGCATTGGAGCAGTTGCTTGCAGAAAGCGAGGTAACTCATGAACTCAAATTCAGTCACCAGTTGATCCTTTTTAATACATCTTTTGATAAAAGAAACTGCTAGAGACAGAGACACCCGTGTTTTGAGTTATTGTTATTATTTTTTTATTTTTTATAAACTTGTTCGTATCTTATCATGTATTTGTTTTAGAGCTTGACTACGATTGCATGTTTTCTTGCAGCCGAAGGAGTTGATCGGTTTCCTTGTGTTACTTAATCAATTAATCTGCAAATTCAGCACTTCGGTCCATGGCATTTTGGAGGATGTATTTCCTATAATTGCTGGTCGGATATTCAACATAATCCCAAGAGATTCACTTCCTTCAGGACCTGGAACCAATATCGAGGTACTCTTAATACGTTCTTGAATTCTTATTTTATTATATTGTTAAATGGGATCGTCAAGGCGACACTGGGTTTAGTATTAGTTCATCTTCTGTGCAAGAAAACTTAATTCTTCATAGTGAGAGATAATTTTCCTTTCCTTGTCTTATGCATTGCTCTTCTGTTTATTGTAGGAAATCCGCGAACTACAAGAACTTCAGCGAATAGTCTATACATTTCTTCATGTGATAGCCACACACGATCTCTCTTCCGTGTTTCTAGCCCTTAAAAGTAGAAGCTACCTGGAACCAATGATGCAGTTGCTTTTAAATACATCGTGCAATCATAAAGATATTCTTGTTAGAAAGGTAACATATTGCTTTATGTTGTAGGTTTTCTTTTTCATGCATAAACATCTAGTTCACTTTGGTTGTCTGAACCTGATCATCGTTTCGTGGGATATAGGCATGTGTACAGATATTCATTAGATTAATTAAGGACTGGTGCGACCGTCCTGGAGAAGAGAAGGTAGCGTTATGCTTTCCTCGTTTATTTTGTGTTTTTTTCTCTTGGAAAACACACACACACACACACACACTGTTTATCACATGTTTTACTATTTTGTTCATTTGAATTCAGGTGCCTGGCTTCCGAAGTTTTATAATCGAGGGCTTTGCTACGAACTGTTGCTTGTACAGTGTGCTCGACAAATCGTTTGAATTACATGATGCAAATACTGTGAGGATGCTATGCCCAATTCTGTTCCATTATTGGACTGCAAGGATAGAGTTACAAAATATTCTATTTGTTATATTTTTCTGATAATTTTTTGAATATATTGTACGTGGATTTTGGTTGCAGCTGATTTTGCTTGGAGAAATTGTAATGGCCCAGAAGGTTATGTATGAGAAGTTCGGGCAGGATTTTCTTGTCCAGTTTGTATCAAAGGGGTTTTTAACTGCACACTGCCCTCAAGATTTGGCTGAGCAGTATTGTCAAAAGTTACAGGTACCTATTAGCATCACTTTAAACTTCTATTGCCACATCGAAAGGTTACTTAGTTGACGTGCGTGTTTGCATTTTGAATCGTTAATCGAGATTTGATATTAATTACAGAATCTGGATGGGTGATTCGAGCAACTCTTTGCTCTTCTTGTAATGTTGGTTAGATTTATGGATTTCTTTTGTTTATATTTTGTGTTACATAGGTTCAAACATTGGTTTCCACTTGGTTTGATATTAAATTTCTTTTGGAATTTCTGACCTCAAAATCTTCATGTTTTGGGGATGTTTATATGGAAATAGTTCATTAATTAGCTTTTGAGGACACATGTTCATTATTGAAAAAAAGAAGTAGATTTAACGTAGATGTAATGACCCAAGCCTACCGCTAGGAAAAGCCCAAAGAGGACAATATTTGCTAGCGGTGGGCTTAGGTTGTTACAAATGGTATCAGAGCCAGGCACCGGGTGATATGCTAGTGAGGAGGCTGAGCCTCGAAGGGGGTGGATACGAGGCGGTGTGCTAGCAAGGACGTTGTACCCCAAAAGGGGTGGATTGAGGGGTCCCACATCGATTGGAGAAGAGAACGAGTGCCAGCGAGGACATTGGGTGCCAATGGGGGGTGAATTGTGAGATCCCACATCGGTTGGAGAGGGGAATTAAACACTTTTTATAAGGGTGTGGAAACTTCTCCCTAGTAGACGCGTTTTAAAAATCTTAAGGGAAAGCCTGAAAAGGAAAGTCCAAAGAGAACAATATCTGCTGGTGATGAGCTTAGGACTGTTACAGTAGATGACTTGGGACATCATAAGGTGTTGTCTATAGTGATCCCTTTATTTATTTTAAACACGCTTCGGCACACTAGCCGTATAGGGCACATAGGGTTCTCACGAACAAGAGTCTACACTAGCCGTATAAGGCTAGGCTTTAATGGCTAATAGTTTTTGTACGCACGGCGTTTGCATACAGTTTTGATCCTTAGTCTGGTTCTCATTTGCAGGGTAATGACATCAAGGCATTAAAATCATTCTACCAGTCGCTTATAGAAAGTTTAAGAGTTCAACAGAACGGAAGTCTCGTTTTCAGATAGCGTTGCCGCTAGGACGAAATATGTTAATAACAGTTCCTGATAACTCCGCTTTGTGGTGTTTGTTCTGAAATATGAACTCCAATTTTGTTCACCAAGGGTGAGGATTGATCTCATACTAATCTACTGATTACATTCTCATTAAGATTGATTCCCCCTCGACTTAATTTGGATAATCTTGTAGGATATATACTCTGTATATATGTGTTTTTGGCGGGTGATTCACGGATGAGGTATTTTCGTTATATATACGTTCGTTTCAGCTTACAAAATTTGAATGGATATCACTATTAGAGTTGGCTCATTCTCCTCTCCATATCTTTTTCTACAGTTGTACATTGCCTGAAAAGATCTTCTCAGCTACAGAAGTCAAGTTTTGTCGAATTGGATCGACTCATTTCGAAGATCATGGTATCGTTTTTGTCTATACCATCTATACCATTTGCTCGGTTTTTTATAATCTTCTCCTCGTCGATTATTTCCGACTTGTTAAATTTTGATTCTTGGTTTCTGCCTCTGCATCACTGGATAAACCTTATATCAGTTCAGATTTGTTATATTCGTCGATTGTTTAAACGTCGTTTTTATATATATGTTATATTCGTCGATTGTTTAAACGTCGTTTTTATATATACGCGCACATGATAGAAAAACTCACGAACACAGAAATTGAATAGTCGAAATGTAGATTTTTCTGATGTAGAATTCCATGAATGTGCTCTGTTATTGGGTTGGTATGTTCAAATCTCTGGTCTATGAGGGTTTGAAAAATGTGGCTTGAGACTAAGTTGATGATTTGAGGTTAGAAGAAGTCGGTCTTGAAGGAGAGCCATGACTTTGATTTTGCTATCACTTTCTGATGACTGACTGCTCCCTTTCTTCCATTTTTTTAATTCTCTGATGAACCGTCAAAGTAAGAGTTCTTAAAGTTTTTAACTTTTGATTAAAGCCATTGTGAAAGGTTGACACTTTTTGATGTTTTTACGTTTTTCTTTTGAAAAAACACGTTTAATCGTACTTGTGTGAGATCCCACATCAGTGGGGAACGGAAGAACGAAACGTTTTTTTTATAAATGTGTGGAAATCTCTTCCAGTACACGCGTTTGAAAGCCTAAAGAGGACAATATCTGTTAACGGTGGACTTGGGATGTTACAACTTTTATTTTTTTAAAATTAGCTTTAATGATCTTACCATTTGATCGGGAATTAGTGTTGAACTATGTTCACTTTTATAAGTGGCCGCTTACGACTTTTTGAACTTAAACACAATTTAATTGGTTAAGACATTATATCATATCCTATGATTACAAATTTTCATTCCACATGTCGTGGAGCTAATAATAAGAAAAAAGGTTAAACATGTAATTTTGTCTCGTTCTCATACGGTCTCCGTAATTTTTCATACCTATTATTGCAAATTTTGAATCAAGATAAAATATTTAACCAATTCTCGTAACAAAAGTCCCGTTTAATAACCATTTGGTTGAAGATTAAGAACTTTATTAATATTTATTTACTCATAAACTAAAAGGTTTGAAGATTTCATTATTATACAAAAGTAGCCTTTATGCAACCCAAAGTGGTAGGAACTCGACCATATGGTTAACCTAATTGTCTATTAATTTACGAACTACATCAATAAAATAATCAAAACCCAGTGCCAACACAAATATAATTTAATGACAAAATACCCGTTACCTAACCGTCGATAAATAAGAGTGAACCTAGAGACTTAAATCATCGATATTTTACTGAAGAACACATATACATATTTCAACCAGTTGAACTGTGCTTAGATCAACGACGTTACCCGAACGACTTGGATTGAATTAATTGGACTTAGTGGCGTGTGGAATTCACACGGCATCCACACACACAACAATGGAGACATTCATATCCACTTCCTCAACACAATATTCAAAAAAAAAAAAAACATATGAATTTGCTAAGAAACTGCAAAATTATGAAAATCAAAACAACAAAATCAACCAACTTTTAGAACAAACAAAGACCCTCCCACTAAAAATCTCTCTTTTTCCCATTAAAATCAAAGTCAATAAAATCCAAATTCCCCTCATAAACAACAAAATCAACTTGTTTGTTCATCATTACCTTCAAGAACATGACTTTTCACCTCAAAATTTTAGGACCCATTTCTTCAAACACTATAAAAAACCCAAATTTGATGTCCAAAATTCAAGCTTTTCAATGAACAATGGGTTTCAAAAGGTTCTTACCCAGTTGTTTAAAGCCAAAGAAAGTTGTTAAAAGCTCTGAATTTCAATCCTCAAACAAGATTTCATTGAGAAGAATCTTATCAATTTCTGATATGAGTGTTAGATCTTCTCTTTCAATTATTAGTGATCTTTCAAATTCTTGTAATGGTTCAAATCTTCAAATTTTTACCTTCAAAGAACTTACTGAAATCACTCAAAATTTCACCAAAGGTAACTATTTGGGAGAGGGTGGATTTGGGCCTGTGTTTAAAGGGTTTATTCATCACAATTTCAAGCTTGGTTTGAAGAAATCTCAGCATGTGGCTGTCAAGATTTTGGATTTGGATGGCTCTCAAGGCCATAGGGAGTGGCTGGTGAGCCATTTTGAGTGGTGAATTTTACAATTTTTTTACTGTAAATTTTGGTTTTTTTACTGTGTTTTTTTTTTCATGTGTTCTTGTAGGCTGAAGTGTTCTTTCTTGGCCAATTGAGACACCCAAATCTTGTCAATTTGATTGGGTATTGCCTTGAAGATGAACAGAGACTTCTTGTTTATGAATATATGGAAGGTGGAAACTTAGAGAATTTGTTGTTTAAAGGTAATTCTAATCGAAAAATTCATGTTTTTTTACGTTAATTTGTACGTTTTTTTGTGTTCTAATGAATCTTTTTCGGGTTTAGGTTGCTACGTTTCGAATTTGACTTGGTTACAAAGGACGAAGATTGCATTAGGATCAGCTAAAGGCCTTGCTTTCCTTCACGAACCCGAAAAGCCCATCATCTTCCGAGACTTCAAGGCTTCAAACATCTTACTCGACTCGGTACTATATCACTAGTCTCAACATTAATCTTTGAAAACGATACAAAACCTGATATCATCGTTACAGGACTATAATCCCAAGCTTTCGGATTTCGGGTTGGCTACGAATGGTCTTGATGAGGACGACACACACGTAACGACTCAAATCATGGGGACAGAAGGGTATGCCGCTCCGGAATATCTCATGACAGGTTCGTTCATAAACCGAACTTTGTTGCTAACTATCAGTTAGTACTAAAAAAACACTAATTTTTCAATCTGTTGTTTCAGGTCATTTGTCGACAATGAGCGACGTGTTTAGCTTTGGAGTGTTTTTATTAGAGTTGTTAACAGGTCGACGAGCGGTCGACAAAAACCGCCCGAGCCGAGAACAGAACTTGGTAGCGTGGGGGAGACATCGTTTAAACGATCAAAACAAACTAGAGAAGATAATTGATCCAAGGCTTGAAGGGAAGTACTCAAATGAAGGAGCTAAAAAATTGGCTGCAATAGCATACCAATGCCTTAGCCATCACCCCAAATGTAGGCCCTCAATGGCCTCAGTGGTCAAAGGATTAGAGGCTGTTCATAACATGAAAGAGTTTATAACTGAGCCATTTGTGTACATTGTCCCAAGTGAAGACACCAATAAGGTGAACAAGAGAGTCGAGACGAAAGAGAAGAGACCGGAGAGCCGTTACCAAGGCCAAAAAGGTCGCAGATATAGGCCTCGAGTATTGCCATTGAGGTCAAGGTCATGGTCGAAGTCGAGATCGAGATCGAATGGTGTTCATTCTGATACAGCCTTGAATTTTACTACGGGATGTTCTTTCTCGTAAATTTTTTTTACTTTCTTTAATTTTTTTAATTTCTAAATGTTCGAACTAAAAAAGGATTGTTAACCACTTATGTAGCGGTAAATTTTAAAAAATGTTGTATTTTTGTTTTTTCAGATATGTGTTTAATAGCAGATTTAGAAATTTGATACAAAATTTCTACAGTTTGGATTACAAAATTCGAAAACAAGTTGTGAAAACATATATATGAGTATATATTTGCAGATATCTGAGTATACATGTGCAGAATTTAATGAATCTGAAAACATAAAACAGAATACAGATTGCATACCGAACGAATCGAACCATCATTATTATTATTATCGTTGAAACTAGGGCTACCTAAGCCAAAATTTGATTTTTGTCATGAACAAAATGTTCTTCGAAGTTGAAAAATGAAGAAATTGTGAGGTCTAAAATGGTGTATAATTCAACTCATAAATGGTAGCCCTTTCATATCTTACCAACCCACTCAATTTGTAAGGGTGTAGTCCACCTAATCTTAATATATATATAGATGTATATATATATATATATATATATTCCGTGTAACGTACGCTACTCTTTCTTATACGTGTTAGGATCGCACTGTTAAACGTAGAATAGATCATATCTATAATTTCATAGTTTGTTACCATGAATCAAGGAGAATTTATAATTTCATGGTTTGTTAGGTAATCTATGTATATAAATACATGAGGTTGTGATTCATATAGGCTACAGTGACATTCAACTTAACATGCACAACTCACACAATTTAGATGAAAAACACGAAGAACAAGAGAGGGAGAACACCACTATAAATATACGTGGAAACACCTGGATGGTTAACTTCACGACGACTAGAGATTTATATTAATGACTTTTGATATATACACTCATAGAGAATATAGAAAATGCATCCATCACCTAACAAACCTCACGTCCAGACAAGCACCCGGCGACCCTCAAGAAGCACCCGGCGACCCTCAAGAAGCACCCATCCAGCCACGTGTGGACCAATACAAAAGAATATCATGATGTGACCGAGGAGAACAGTGCATCATCCAACACACTATATAATGTATGCATTAAAGAGGAAATGAGACATCCCTAAGATAGGGACAATGGGTATACATAAGCATTACATATAAGCTTGTTGAAGGGTCGGGTAAGGTTCTAAGCCTTAACCTCGAAAGTCGAAGTTCCAGAGGGAATTTGGGCATGCGGTTCTAAAGTTAAGTCCGTTCATAGAAAATATGAAAGCTCGCCAAATTTAATGTCAATCGGACACTGGACAAACTCTCCACTGCCACGTATGCCCGTTCGCCAAAATCACTTCTACACGAGAAGGACTGGATTAACCATGAAAGTTACAAGGTTTACAGCATGTACAGTTTCCCTAAAATTTACCGCTGTCCATTACAGTAAAAATCTAATACACTTTTTCTTTCCCGCTAATTATTTAAAAACAATACATATAAATACGGCTCTGTCAAATTTCATTTGAAAAAGTGACCTCTTAAGCTTAACAATGGCGGCAATGGCCTCAAATTGACACACTATTCGGAACCCCTCTGCAAGTGACTCCCGGTTCCGAGCTCGGTGCTAGCAGTTCATACGGTAAAACTCCGGCACCGCACCGGTTCCTCAGCCGCTCGTCGGCGTTCCTTCTATCAATCTCCTTCTCAATCTGCCTGATCTCTGCCGAGAATTCGTAAAATGCCTCTACAATTTCCGCGTCGCTTGTCCAAATCGACGTCTGTTGCCTCTCCCCGAGGTACTCCTCGTCCGGCGAGTGCGTTGATAATGTGTCCACCACCGCCATGAACTTCGTTGCCTGTAGCACGCTTGGCAACGCTGACAAGAAATACTTCTGAGGATCGTTCAAGAAAATGGCGTATTCCGGATCGTTCTCGTCGGGAATCAACCGCCGCATCAACGGCGGTCGGTTCGGTACGTAGCCTCCGTATGGATACTGGCCGAAGTTTAGCGCCGCGTGTTGTGCTGATGAGAGCCAGATGAGCGTAGTGAGAATTGAGGCGAGATCGTCGGAGTTGTTCAGTTGTGGCCACCAGCTTTCATGGCGGAGGTCGCCGTGCCCTACATTGATGGACTCCCAGTACCAGTCCTGCAATTCTTTGTCCTCGCGGACCATGCTAGGGTTTGGATAGTAATGAGACACATAGGTTTTAACCCATTTCTCGATTGCGGCCCAAATTAGAAGGCCATCGGTAGCGTATGGATAGTCCTCGATCATAAGCTTGAGTCCATGGGGCATTGTAGGGTCCGGCTCGGCCATTCCCCTGCGTATGAGATCGGCGGGAAGGCTTTCCTTGTCAAAGCGCCATAAGTTCTTGTACGCAGCAGCGCTTATCTCCATGCCGTAGCGCCCTGCAGTGAAGCAAGATTCGATCACTCCCTCGCCACTGATCAGGCTTTGGCGCGCCAATGCGTTGATCTCCAATGTGTATCGCATGTGTGGGTCCAAGAGCTTGAAGATTGGGTGCATTGAGCTCAGTTGCCTGTGCGCTGCCAGTATGAATGGCTCCAAGCCCGCATGCGTTCTCAACCTGTGATCAACAGTAAGCCATTTATAGTCATCAGAAAGCGCAACCCCTCTGTTCTTTTCGAGTTAAAGAGTTTTGTTTTTCACATACCAGTGGTTAACAAGTTGATGAACTCCAGCATCGTTGGAGCAGACATGAGCCTTGGCGAGCTGCCATTTCCAATTGCTTGTAGCATCAACGGGTGGAGTTACAACGCGTTTTGATCGAGAACTTGGTCCAGTTGGTGGAAGGCTGAGCTCTATGGCCAACGGTTTGAGAGTTCCAAGTGGAGTCAAGAAGAAGATTGTGCGAGTTGCATATGTTTTCCGGCCGTCCAGAGCATTAATCCGATCAATAAATGGAAGGTAAACATCATGGTAATCCACTATAAACAACTTCTTTTCATCCAATGCCTGTAACAATTAAGGAATTTGAGGCGAGATAATGTTAGGATTTGCAAATTTGGTGAAAAAAAATCTGAGTGACGGTTTATCATCAGCTTGATGTGATCATTTACCTGCTGCACGGTCATGCCATTGAGTTGGCCAACGATGTGTTCTTCTTTAATGGCAGATTCCTGTGGACCATAAACCTCGGGATCAAGGTTGCTTACTGGAGGGAAAACCTTAAGCCTCTCAATGGAGACTGGGTTAACTCCTGCTATTGCTTCGCGAGCGAATTCGTCATCTCGCAGCCAGGCAAACTTGTCCTCTACAATTAGGAAACAACATAGACATTAGTTATGATCAAGATTTCTGAATGATTGGGTTTGTCGATTTGCATTCAAGCATAACTTAGTGTGCTATGGCAATGTCTATTATGCAGGAAACTTGTGAATATGAGGTTACCTTAGTTCAAAAGACTTCTATTTCAATCGATTAGGATTGATTGTTAAAATTCTGTAAAAACTTGTTTTGAATCTCAGGAAAAGTAATTTAGATTATCTAACTAGATCAGTTGTTTTTGCAAATTACAGGCTGATGAATGCATATATGAATGATACTTTTGAAGGCTGATGATGCGACTTACTTGAAAGTATCAAAGGTGTGTTGTATTTCAGCAGTCCTGGGCTGGATTCACTCACAACGCTTGGCAGTGGGAGCTTCTTCATGAGTTCATCTTGCAAGCCTAATTTAAGGAGCACCCCTTCACTGTAAAGGCTGTCAATGTCTGAAAACCCATGAAAATCTTGTTTGTTTGACAAAATGCTGGCTTTGAGAGAAGGAACCAAAGTGTGAAGAACTGCCCTAAGCCTCCCAAGAGAGAAAGTGGTTTGCTTAGGCTCCTCAAACTGTTCATCTCTCGGCACGTACATGGGTAACGGTTTCTCGACTCGACTCTCTGCAGTTATATCTATAGAGTACACAACTATTAGATATGGTTTTATATATCCTTAGCTAATCATTGTTATAATTGAAAACGAAGAAGTCGAACTTTACCAGTTTCGCAAGGGGCACGTCCAGTGCGACACCGTCTAGGATAAGGAATTTTCTCGCCCCCAAGACATGGGCGAGCAAATTCTATTCCCTTGTCTGGATTTCCCAAGTCGTTGTACACATCAAAGTCATATACTCGATCAGACAGTTTCCTTACTCCTTTACCATCACCTCTAATGTCTTTAAGCTCTTTCTCTCTTAATGCTTTAATCCCAGCTGGTGTCTCACCTGGTAGATAAGGCTGCAGAATCGTAGAACACATAAGAAAACCATTTAAAACTTCATGTAACAACAAGATTATAAGAGAATATGTTATTTTTGTAGGAAGATTCAGTCATAATCCCCTTAATCCGTTTAAATTGTTTCTTCTCATGCATGACTGGAATGATTTCACTGTAGTTCGGTAGGCTGAATTCTGGGTCCACAGGCAATCTTATCAAATAGTTCATAGCAGATTTCAGGACTGTAAGAAGACATGCATGTAAGTTTCCTAAACTTTACACCTCTCAATGATCAAGATAATAGAATTGTATACTCATTCATTACAATGATAAGAGTGCGTGGAGGCATTTGATATCAGAAATGTGAAAGAACACATCAAATCAGCTTTAATTGAGAATGAAAAGAAAAACTCACCTTATTAGAGAAGAATATCCTCTTAGCAGGGTGATCTTTTCTTGACTGAACCCAGGAATTGCAGGGAAAATGAATGGGATCACTTGCAAATTGCTCGATTGTGATAGTTTCCAAGAAGAATTCCTGCTGGTGCTTGTTCATAATCGTGATCGCTCCAGGCTCTCCAAAGTCCGAGGTCAGTACAAATTCTGCTATGTAATTTACCCTCTCTGCTTTTACATTAGTTTTCTTTGACCAATCTTTCAACACGGCTTCCTTGCTTCTCTTTGGAGCGTTTCGTCCTTCAATAATCCAAATCCAGATCAAAACCAACTCAGTAAAACTCTTTAAGATTCAGAGGAAATNAAAAAAAAAAAAAAAAACTCACAAAAACAACGAAAAACACATGAACATAGAACACCCAGAAAGATAAGAAACAAAAACAGAGAGAGAGGGGGGGAGGGGAAAACGACTCACTTGGGTCAATCTCAGTGCTGATAAGTTGAAGAACAACGTTTTGGCCAATCCTATCCGTGAAAGCATCCAAATGCTTAAAAATGGTCTCCTTAAAGTCTTCCTTGTTCTTGTTTCTGATAGTCACCACAGCTCTAACCTTGAACTCGACAGGCTTCTCGACCAAGGGCACAGGCTTAACCAAATCCAAACCCAAACCCAAACCCAAATCCAAATCCTCACTAATTGCAGCCACTGGACCATTCACAGCCTTCCTTACCAGCACCACCTTCCTCTTCTTGTCTGGAAAACCCCAAATTGGCATGAACTGATTCGCAGAACTGAGAGCAGTTTGAAACAACTTAGACTGAGAAACCAACGGTGATTTGTGAAGAAAAGATGAACCAAGAATTTCATTAGCCAGCGCCATACCGTTTCTCCCTCTCCAAACAGCCAAACACAACCTTATTTTTGTCTCTCTCTCTCTCTCTGTGTCTCTGTATCTCTTTCTTAGTGCTTGGGAAATAGGAAGTTGGTTCGTCTCTTAGCAGAGAAGGGAAAATGGAGGTTTGAAAGAGAATGGTTAGGAGAGCAGAGCAGATTGTTATTATTCTGCCTCACCAGGGGACCTCCTTTTTATACAACCTAGAGAGAGGAAAATGCCAAAGCCAACGCCAAAGAGAGAGAAAGAGCAGTTTTTCCTTCTTTCATGAAACTCACCGTCCACACGTTTTACAATATATATATATATATATATATATATATATATATACATATAATATAGTTTCGGATTATTGTTGGTAATTAGGAGTGGATGGATGGATTAGGAAAAGTAAAATAAATAATAAGAGAAAATTGAAGTGGATTTGAAAAGAAAACATGTTTGAATTTGGAGATTTCAAAATGAGTGGGGCTGCAGGGCTTCTCCTCCGCCCTCCGTCCTCCGCCCACCGCCCACCGCCCAGTCAAAACGACGAGTAAAAACTAGAAACAGGGAAGCCGTAGGAAACCCGACAGAAACTGGGGTTGTCTATTTTCTCCCCCTTTTCCAAAATGCCCACTCTCTTCTCCTCCCATAAACTTCTATATTTTTATTTTTTTTATTTTTTTATTACTTTATAATATTATCATTTTTTAAAAAAAAAAACAAATTAATAAAAATAACTTTCAATGAAAATCATGAATATTTTATTTTAAAAATATATTTAACATTTTAAAAGATGTCACGTGATTGTTCAAAAATTTCGTTAATACTTTTATTTCATTATTTGAAAAACTTCAAAAAAAAAAATTGAACTTTTTTAAGAAGTTAAAAAAAATATATTCATCGAAATTATTCATGAATTTTTTAGAGTAACATAAAATTTTTGGAGATAATTTATAAAGGAGTTGATAGATTGTTTTTGTCTATGGTTGATAAAAAGTAACTGCTGTTAATGCTAATTTATGTATTTTTTAAATATATCCAAATAGTAAAGATATTTTTTAATTTTTTTTAATTGGAAGGTATTAATTAAATTTTTTAAATTTAATTAATTGCAGTAGTATTTTTAAGTTTTTTTTTTTTTTTTTAAGTTTAAAAATATTGTTAAAACTTTTAAAAGATTACAAACATTTTTCTAAATAAAATATGAAATTTATGGATATTTTTATTAATTTAATCAAAATTAAAATTTAATAAGTGAACTAAAATCAGTTTTCAATGCTCTAAAAAAAAGTTATTAACGTGCAAAGACTTTTTGTTACATTTTTTTTAGAAGGTCATTGCTTTACGTTAATTATCTTTCTTTATCCACCGAATTCAATCTTAATACTTCAATTTTTTTTCATCTATTTTATAGAGATTAACTATAATTAATATTTCATAATTATAATATTCAACCCTATAGTTTGTAGTGTAATAAGTTTTAAAAATTCGTTCAAAAAATATTAAATGCTTGAGTTTATATGCTTTGTAAAATTAGATATAAAGTTGTTTTATTTTTTAGATTTTTTTTTATAAATAACTTTAATTTAATCTAGTTTTCAATTTTTATCACGTGAAATCATTCAATAACACCAGTAAACACGTTCTACATTATTAAATTCTTTTTAATAAAAAAAATGTATTAAATAAAATTTGATTTTATGATTAAATATAGAATATACACTTTCAAATTCAGTAGTCAAACATTTTTAAATAAACATTTGTCAAAAAGTTATTTTCTTTTTTTAAAAAAGGTTCCCCAAATTTTAAATACCATTACGTATTTTTCACATAAAATGCCGCCTGTTAGGCAGCCGAATTACGTGTCCAATTTTGAGCGACAATAGCCTCCTTTAGGGACGGACCGGTAATTTCCTCAAACCCCCCAAAATTAATATTTAGTAAAATTCATTTTATCTTTTTTTTTTTTTTATTTAAAAAAAAACAAAACAAATTATCCTTAATCATATTTGATCCAGTTTTCTAAGCTTTTACTTTGTCAGAATTAAGACTTTGATTCTAATTGTTTATTCAAACCAATAATATTTTTATATTAAATTAATAAAAAGATCTATCAATTTTAAATTTTTATTTTAAAAAGTTCAAAAAAAAAGTTGAATGAAACCGGTCCGATTATTTTCTTTAGAAATTAATGATAATTAAAGAAAAGTTCGTATAAAGATGTAAGATATTTTTATTAATTTAATGTAAATTTTAAAAGTAAAGTCGAATTATTATAATGTTAATTAAAAAATATTGGAGATATATTTTTTATAATGATTATAAAAGTAATTATAAAAGTAAGGAAGAATAGAATATTTAGGTGTAATTTAATATTTGACCCAAAAAGGGAAAATTTGAAAGGAAAATATTCTTGGGTTTGAACGTAATTAAGAATTAAATGTTGCAGAAATGACCATTGAATGTTTGACCGGATTGCTTACACATTGGTTCGTCAATCTTAATATTGACCATTCATTACATATTCAACTTTAACCAAATAAATTCAATATTCTAACCTTTCACCTAATTAACATTATTTTAAATTATAATCACAACCCCACCAAATATTATTCTCAAATTCTATTTTTGCCTTTTTTTTTTTTTTAATTTGTTCGTCAAGCGTTTTTAGTACGCCTCGTAACTTAGTCAGGTGTTTTCTAATTCAATATTTTAGTTCAACTAAAAGCTAGCTCGGGTATAAAAGATTTGTCTCACGTTAATCAAAAGCATATTAAACGAACCAGATTTTAATTAGAGATATCCATGGAGACTGGGTAGAGATGAAGAATCCTTCTTTATCCCCGTTCTTGTCTCTTATTTCGATTCTCATCCTTATGAAATTTGGTAAGGTCAAGTCAGAGATAGAGAGGGAGAATATAATCTTCATTCCAATCCCTGTTTAGATAACGAGAAAATAATCAAATATTTCTTGTACTTCCTCTCTTAGTTCTCGTTTCAACAGTAATTTTTCACTTTGTATAGGGTAAGTTCTCATAAAATAAAGGGACATCTCTAATTTTAAGGAATGAAAAACAAGTTGTTTTTTTTAATGTTGTAACCAAAATCAATATTCTTAAAATGAAAATTTAGAAATTTAAAAAAAAATTAAATTAATAATTAATATATATATATATATATATATTATTTATTTATTTATTTAAAAAACTCATTGGAACAAGAAAATGAGTCGGCTTGTGTGTTGTTGAATCTGTGGTCAGCTGAGGAATCAAAGGAATGGATATTGTAGGTTTCGTCGAAGGTCCCATTTTGACTTTTTCAAAATTATTTATTTATAAATAAAAATGCAACCAGCAGACCGTACAGCCGCAATCAACTTAGTCAACGGTTCGGCGAATTGCCCACCGACCGCCGACCACTGGAGCGACCGTCCATGAACCGGCACGAACCGCCACTCATTTCCCTGCTTGTTTTGGCCATACAATTTTATAGAGCCACAAATTTTATTCTTCTTATAATTACTTAATTAAAAGAATTAAATTAAGTTTGAAGTTTTAACCTCATTAATATATTTCTGCAAGCTGAGCTGGCATCCACCTCAGCTTTTCATGGATTACCATATACAAATTTTCAAGGTATTTTTTTAATTAAAATAATTACAGGTCAGAATCAAATTACCAATAGTCAGGTAATTGTATCTCCTTCAACAATTTAAAACTATAATAATTATATCGAGCGAGTCTAGTGATTATTTTAAATAAGAACGAGCGTGACCGAAGAAGAAAAAAGATATTTAGATATTTATATCAAGAAGTGACATTATCGAAAAATAAAAAATAAACAAATCGAATTATGTTTATTAATTTAGAAATGTGTATAATTGATATATAGTTACAGCTATAATGTGACGTGTATTTATTACAATTTATCTCTAAGGTGTACATAAATGATTTCGCTCTGTATTATTGACATTTTTAAATTCGATATAATTATATTTTTTATATTTAAAAAAAATTGAAATTAATAATAAAATTTCCGAGAGTAAAAGGTTATTTTTGGAACAAAATATTTACAATTTTCTTCCCAAAAATATTTTTGAAAGTTTTTTTTTTTAAAGTCGAAGAATATTATTAAAATATAATTTTAAGACAGAAATACGAAGTTCATTAATATTTTTAATTAATTTAGCCAAATATTTTTTTACATAAAAAATATAATTTATCTCGTCTCGACTTTATTATGTAACAAACAACCGATATTTATTAATGCTTTGAAAAATTGATATAATGTAGTCTCAATCAATCTTTAATTCAATATCTACCAATTTTATTTTTTAATTTTTTCTTATTAAATTCTATGAATTTATATGTCAATAAAAAAAAATTATAAATATATATATATATTATATATATATTAATTTAATTTTTATTTTATTTAGGTTAGATATTCCAATCTTTCCTCGTTATTAATTCAATATCTACCAATTTTATTTTTCAATCTTTTCGTATTAAATTATATGGATTTAGGTATATATAAATAATCATTTAATTTTTATTTTATTTTATTAAAAAGTTAGATATTTAAAAGTAATATAATATATATGGATAAATATTTTTTTATATATATAAAAAAAAAAGAAGCTTAAATTTGTTATTTATTTATTATAATTAATTTTATTTAAAACTTTACAAAAATTACGTGGAAAGGGGAGGTGGGTTCATTCATTGCCCTTGTTTCCACGTTTTGTGGGCACAATGACGAAAATGACCTTATGACGAGGCGCAACACGTAGCACCGACCAAAGGAAAGTCTGTCCGTTATTCTTATTGTCTGCCGTTGATTGGTGTTATAAATCACGAGTGGGCTCCACCGTTGATTTATGAATCAATGGTTGTGATTCATCTCCTTGTCTGGGCCCCACACTAACTTCAAAGAATGACAGCCGTCATCCACTTTGATTCCATTTTCCATCTCTATCTAATTTTCCTTTCCCATACATAGTTATAAATTTAATGCGTGGATAATTAATTTTTGTATCTAATAATATTAATTGGGTCAATAACCTATTAAACAATAATTTTTTTAAAAACTTATTTATTATATAACGTCTAAGAATTACCACGCCGGGCCTAGCATTGCCCCGACGATCAAGTATAGGTCGTGGGTTTCAATGCTATCCATTTTCGAGACTATTCAATAGGTGAGTTGTTACACACTCCTTAACGGACTTTCGACTCTCATGAGCACTATTCTGCTGTATTAATCAACCAACATCCTTTTGTGGGATCTAGATTAGCACGTGATTAAGCACTGTATCACGACTTTTGGTTCATCTCACATTGTCAGTCTTACTTACCAAAAATCACCAACTTTTATGTTTATTACGTTAAAATATTATAAATTTTCGAGAATTTGTTTTTTTCAAGAAAACAGTAATAAATATAATAATAATTATTATTATTATGGGAAGATAAAAAAGAATTCAGGGTTAGTTTAGGGATTTAATTTGCATGAAAACCAAATATAGGAAGTTGTTTAAATTTAATGGAGAGAAGAGGTCAAATTTATTCGTCGTAGTGCAGTGAAATTACTATTTCACCCTCCAATTTATTTTTTTCAATTAAAAATTCTAAAACATTTAGTTTTCATTTACCAAAAATAATTTTCTCATATATTTTTTTTATATATAGAAATAATTCAATTGATTAAAATATTATATAATTTCGTACGTGACATTAATTAAAAAAATATTATTATCTTATAACACGTGGAAATATTCCATTAAACAAATCCAAACATTATTTTATAATATTTTTCAATTATATAAAATTCAGCAATATGTATTAAATGCCCTTTACCCATTTTAAAAAGCTAAAGCATTATATTTTTTGTATTGAATTTAAATATTTGTTTATAATAAAAGTAAAATGTTAGTTAAAAAATTAATTTTCGCAACCAAATTGAAAATAGTTAAAAATTATTTTAAAAAGTTGTTCGAGAATAAATAATAAAAAAATAAAAAGAATTATTATGTCGTAATTAAAAATGTATATTTTAAAACTGACAACAATTTTGTTGGGTTCGTTTCAATCCAATCGAATTCTAGGAGAATCCGTCTGTAAGTAAAATTTTATTTATTTGAACTCAATTCAAACCGTAGACGTTGGGTTGGGTTGATCGGAGTTTTTTAACGCCCGTGACGTCCACTGAAAAATAAAATAAAATAAAAAATAATTATTAATATTAAAATGCTATTTTTTAAATATTAAAACATTAAAATAAAATAAATGAATGAATAAAAACAAAAAAAAAATTACTATATAAAAAGGAAGATACATGCATTATCCTCTATCCATTCCAAGTAATTTTAAAGCCATTCCTTTGGACCAGACATTTGTATGTCTTTGGTTCTATAATGTTTAAATAATCCTGCCACGTTTTTTTTTATTATCATTATTTTTATTTTTTTAAAATATTAATTAATTTCTCCATATTTAATGATTTTTTTATTTTTTTATTTTTATTTTTTATAGTCAAAAGTCATAATCTTAATCATTACAGTTTCCCAATATTAACCTTCCTAATCTATATAATTAAACACACATATTGTTGTTTCNTTAATAATTAATATATATATATATATATATATTATTTATTTATTTATTTAAAAAACTCATTGGAACAAGAAAATGAGTCGGCTTGTGTGTTGTTGAATCTGTGGTCAGCTGAGGAATCAAAGGAATGGATATTGTAGGTTTCGTCGAAGGTCCCATTTTGACTTTTTCAAAATTATTTATTTATAAATAAAAATGCAACCAGCAGACCGTACAGCCGCAATCAACTTAGTCAACGGTTCGGCGAATTGCCCACCGACCGCCGACCACTGGAGCGACCGTCCATGAACCGGCACGAACCGCCACTCATTTCCCTGCTTGTTTTGGCCATACAATTTTATAGAGCCACAAATTTTATTCTTCTTATAATTACTTAATTAAAAGAATTAAATTAAGTTTGAAGTTTTAACCTCATTAATATATTTCTGCAAGCTGAGCTGGCATCCACCTCAGCTTTTCATGGATTACCATATACAAATTTTCAAGGTATTTTTTTAATTAAAATAATTACAGGTCAGAATCAAATTACCAATAGTCAGGTAATTGTATCTCCTTCAACAATTTAAAACTATAATAATTATATCGAGCGAGTCTAGTGATTATTTTAAATAAGAACGAGCGTGACCGAAGAAGAAAAAAGATATTTAGATATTTATATCAAGAAGTGACATTATCGAAAAATAAAAAATAAACAAATCGAATTATGTTTATTAATTTAGAAATGTGTATAATTGATATATAGTTACAGCTATAATGTGACGTGTATTTATTACAATTTATCTCTAAGGTGTACATAAATGATTTCGCTCTGTATTATTGACATTTTTAAATTCGATATAATTATATTTTTTATATTTAAAAAAAATTGAAATTAATAATAAAATTTCCGAGAGTAAAAGGTTATTTTTGGAACAAAATATTTACAATTTTCTTCCCAAAAATATTTTTGAAAGTTTTTTTTTTTAAAGTCGAAGAATATTATTAAAATATAATTTTAAGACAGAAATACGAAGTTCATTAATATTTTTAATTAATTTAGCCAAATATTTTTTTACATAAAAAATATAATTTATCTCGTCTCGACTTTATTATGTAACAAACAACCGATATTTATTAATGCTTTGAAAAATTGATATAATGTAGTCTCAATCAATCTTTAATTCAATATCTACCAATTTTATTTTTTAATTTTTTCTTATTAAATTCTATGAATTTATATGTCAATAAAAAAAAATTATAAATATATATATATATTATATATATATTAATTTAATTTTTATTTTATTTAGGTTAGATATTCCAATCTTTCCTCGTTATTAATTCAATATCTACCAATTTTATTTTTCAATCTTTTCGTATTAAATTATATGGATTTAGGTATATATAAATAATCATTTAATTTTTATTTTATTTTATTAAAAAGTTAGATATTTAAAAGTAATATAATATATATGGATAAATATTTTTTTATATATATAAAAAAAAAAGAAGCTTAAATTTGTTATTTATTTATTATAATTAATTTTATTTAAAACTTTACAAAAATTACGTGGAAAGGGGAGGTGGGTTCATTCATTGCCCTTGTTTCCACGTTTTGTGGGCACAATGACGAAAATGACCTTATGACGAGGCGCAACACGTAGCACCGACCAAAGGAAAGTCTGTCCGTTATTCTTATTGTCTGCCGTTGATTGGTGTTATAAATCACGAGTGGGCTCCACCGTTGATTTATGAATCAATGGTTGTGATTCATCTCCTTGTCTGGGCCCCACACTAACTTCAAAGAATGACAGCCGTCATCCACTTTGATTCCATTTTCCATCTCTATCTAATTTTCCTTTCCCATACATAGTTATAAATTTAATGCGTGGATAATTAATTTTTGTATCTAATAATATTAATTGGGTCAATAACCTATTAAACAATAATTTTTTTAAAAACTTATTTATTATATAACGTCTAAGAATTACCACGCCGGGCCTAGCATTGCCCCGACGATCAAGTATAGGTCGTGGGTTTCAATGCTATCCATTTTCGAGACTATTCAATAGGTGAGTTGTTACACACTCCTTAACGGACTTTCGACTCTCATGAGCACTATTCTGCTGTATTAATCAACCAACATCCTTTTGTGGGATCTAGATTAGCACGTGATTAAGCACTGTATCACGACTTTTGGTTCATCTCACATTGTCAGTCTTACTTACCAAAAATCACCAACTTTTATGTTTATTACGTTAAAATATTATAAATTTTCGAGAATTTGTTTTTTTCAAGAAAACAGTAATAAATATAATAATAATTATTATTATTATGGGAAGATAAAAAAGAATTCAGGGTTAGTTTAGGGATTTAATTTGCATGAAAACCAAATATAGGAAGTTGTTTAAATTTAATGGAGAGAAGAGGTCAAATTTATTCGTCGTAGTGCAGTGAAATTACTATTTCACCCTCCAATTTATTTTTTTCAATTAAAAATTCTAAAACATTTAGTTTTCATTTACCAAAAATAATTTTCTCATATATTTTTTTTATATATAGAAATAATTCAATTGATTAAAATATTATATAATTTCGTACGTGACATTAATTAAAAAAATATTATTATCTTATAACACGTGGAAATATTCCATTAAACAAATCCAAACATTATTTTATAATATTTTTCAATTATATAAAATTCAGCAATATGTATTAAATGCCCTTTACCCATTTTAAAAAGCTAAAGCATTATATTTTTTGTATTGAATTTAAATATTTGTTTATAATAAAAGTAAAATGTTAGTTAAAAAATTAATTTTCGCAACCAAATTGAAAATAGTTAAAAATTATTTTAAAAAGTTGTTCGAGAATAAATAATAAAAAAATAAAAAGAATTATTATGTCGTAATTAAAAATGTATATTTTAAAACTGACAACAATTTTGTTGGGTTCGTTTCAATCCAATCGAATTCTAGGAGAATCCGTCTGTAAGTAAAATTTTATTTATTTGAACTCAATTCAAACCGTAGACGTTGGGTTGGGTTGATCGGAGTTTTTTAACGCCCGTGACGTCCACTGAAAAATAAAATAAAATAAAAAATAATTATTAATATTAAAATGCTATTTTTTAAATATTAAAACATTAAAATAAAATAAATGAATGAATAAAAACAAAAAAAAAATTACTATATAAAAAGGAAGATACATGCATTATCCTCTATCCATTCCAAGTAATTTTAAAGCCATTCCTTTGGACCAGACATTTGTATGTCTTTGGTTCTATAATGTTTAAATAATCCTGCCACGTTTTTTTTTATTATCATTATTTTTATTTTTTTAAAATATTAATTAATTTCTCCATATTTAATGATTTTTTTATTTTTTTATTTTTATTTTTTATAGTCAAAAGTCATAATCTTAATCATTACAGTTTCCCAATATTAACCTTCCTAATCTATATAATTAAACACACATATTGTTGTTTCCTTAATTACTTCAAAATTAAACATTGGTTAATGGTTGTTTAAGGTTTTGTTTTGTGAGATCCCACGTCAGAGTGAGGAATTAGTGTCAACGAGGACGTTGGGTCTTAAAGGAGCGGACCATGAGATCCCGCATCGATTGGAGAGAGAGTAATGAGTGCTAGTGAAGACGTTGGGCCCTGAAGAAGGAGTGGATTGTGAGATCTCACATCGATTGGAGAGAGGAATGAGTGTCAGCGATGACGTTAGGCCCCTGAAGGGGGATAAATCATGAGATCCCACGTCGATTTGAGAGAGAAACGAGTCTCAACTAGGACGTTGGGTCTCGAAGGGGGTGGACTGTGAGATCTCACATCGATTGTAGAGACTAATGAGTGCTAGCAAAGACACTGGCCTCAAAAGAGAGGGGGTGCACTAAAGGGATCGAATGATGAGATTCTACATTTTTTAAACTTTTTGGTAGCGTTTTTTAGCCTCAGTAGACGCGTTTTAAAAACTGTGAGTGAAAGTCCGAAAAGGAAGGGTCATAGACAAAATTTACTAGCTGCCGTTAAAATTAGAATTAAATTGGAAAAAAAAATTAAAATATTTTTGTAAGCTTATTAAAATTTGGTATTAAAAATATATTAAATCTTCAGTTCTACCCATGATGGAGGGCTTGAAGCCCAGAATAATTTGGGCCTCGAGGGACTAATGTAAGACGTGAGGCCCATATAGTATTGGGCCTTGAGAAAATTTGTTAGAACGGGAAGCCCAATATGAGTTGGGCCTTGAGGAAGAAAATGCATTACTATATTTGACTTATTTTTAATTAAAATTAAATGGTAAGTATTTAATTAAGTAAAAAATTAATGCAGGTTACCAATAGTATGATATTATCCACTTTGAATATAAATTTTTGTGACTTTGCTTTAGGCTTCCCAAAAGAGACCATATGTACCAATGGAGAGAGTATTNATTTATTATAATTAATTTTATTTAAAACTTTACAAAAATTACGTGGAAAGGGGAGGTGGGTTCATTCATTGCCCTTGTTTCCACGTTTTGTGGGCACAATGACGAAAATGACCTTATGACGAGGCGCAACACGTAGCACCGACCAAAGGAAAGTCTGTCCGTTATTCTTATTGTCTGCCGTTGATTGGTGTTATAAATCACGAGTGGGCTCCACCGTTGATTTATGAATCAATGGTTGTGATTCATCTCCTTGTCTGGGCCCCACACTAACTTCAAAGAATGACAGCCGTCATCCACTTTGATTCCATTTTCCATCTCTATCTAATTTTCCTTTCCCATACATAGTTATAAATTTAATGCGTGGATAATTAATTTTTGTATCTAATAATATTAATTGGGTCAATAACCTATTAAACAATAATTTTTTTAAAAACTTATTTATTATATAACGTCTAAGAATTACCACGCCGGGCCTAGCATTGCCCCGACGATCAAGTATAGGTCGTGGGTTTCAATGCTATCCATTTTCGAGACTATTCAATAGGTGAGTTGTTACACACTCCTTAACGGACTTTCGACTCTCATGAGCACTATTCTGCTGTATTAATCAACCAACATCCTTTTGTGGGATCTAGATTAGCACGTGATTAAGCACTGTATCACGACTTTTGGTTCATCTCACATTGTCAGTCTTACTTACCAAAAATCACCAACTTTTATGTTTATTACGTTAAAATATTATAAATTTTCGAGAATTTGTTTTTTTCAAGAAAACAGTAATAAATATAATAATAATTATTATTATTATGGGAAGATAAAAAAGAATTCAGGGTTAGTTTAGGGATTTAATTTGCATGAAAACCAAATATAGGAAGTTGTTTAAATTTAATGGAGAGAAGAGGTCAAATTTATTCGTCGTAGTGCAGTGAAATTACTATTTCACCCTCCAATTTATTTTTTTCAATTAAAAATTCTAAAACATTTAGTTTTCATTTACCAAAAATAATTTTCTCATATATTTTTTTTATATATAGAAATAATTCAATTGATTAAAATATTATATAATTTCGTACGTGACATTAATTAAAAAAATATTATTATCTTATAACACGTGGAAATATTCCATTAAACAAATCCAAACATTATTTTATAATATTTTTCAATTATATAAAATTCAGCAATATGTATTAAATGCCCTTTACCCATTTTAAAAAGCTAAAGCATTATATTTTTTGTATTGAATTTAAATATTTGTTTATAATAAAAGTAAAATGTTAGTTAAAAAATTAATTTTCGCAACCAAATTGAAAATAGTTAAAAATTATTTTAAAAAGTTGTTCGAGAATAAATAATAAAAAAATAAAAAGAATTATTATGTCGTAATTAAAAATGTATATTTTAAAACTGACAACAATTTTGTTGGGTTCGTTTCAATCCAATCGAATTCTAGGAGAATCCGTCTGTAAGTAAAATTTTATTTATTTGAACTCAATTCAAACCGTAGACGTTGGGTTGGGTTGATCGGAGTTTTTTAACGCCCGTGACGTCCACTGAAAAATAAAATAAAATAAAAAATAATTATTAATATTAAAATGCTATTTTTTAAATATTAAAACATTAAAATAAAATAAATGAATGAATAAAAACAAAAAAAAAATTACTATATAAAAAGGAAGATACATGCATTATCCTCTATCCATTCCAAGTAATTTTAAAGCCATTCCTTTGGACCAGACATTTGTATGTCTTTGGTTCTATAATGTTTAAATAATCCTGCCACGTTTTTTTTTATTATCATTATTTTTATTTTTTTAAAATATTAATTAATTTCTCCATATTTAATGATTTTTTTATTTTTTTATTTTTATTTTTTATAGTCAAAAGTCATAATCTTAATCATTACAGTTTCCCAATATTAACCTTCCTAATCTATATAATTAAACACACATATTGTTGTTTCCTTAATTACTTCAAAATTAAACATTGGTTAATGGTTGTTTAAGGTTTTGTTTTGTGAGATCCCACGTCAGAGTGAGGAATTAGTGTCAACGAGGACGTTGGGTCTTAAAGGAGCGGACCATGAGATCCCGCATCGATTGGAGAGAGAGTAATGAGTGCTAGTGAAGACGTTGGGCCCTGAAGAAGGAGTGGATTGTGAGATCTCACATCGATTGGAGAGAGGAATGAGTGTCAGCGATGACGTTAGGCCCCTGAAGGGGGATAAATCATGAGATCCCACGTCGATTTGAGAGAGAAACGAGTCTCAACTAGGACGTTGGGTCTCGAAGGGGGTGGACTGTGAGATCTCACATCGATTGTAGAGACTAATGAGTGCTAGCAAAGACACTGGCCTCAAAAGAGAGGGGGTGCACTAAAGGGATCGAATGATGAGATTCTACATTTTTTAAACTTTTTGGTAGCGTTTTTTAGCCTCAGTAGACGCGTTTTAAAAACTGTGAGTGAAAGTCCGAAAAGGAAGGGTCATAGACAAAATTTACTAGCTGCCGTTAAAATTAGAATTAAATTGGAAAAAAAAATTAAAATATTTTTGTAAGCTTATTAAAATTTGGTATTAAAAATATATTAAATCTTCAGTTCTACCCATGATGGAGGGCTTGAAGCCCAGAATAATTTGGGCCTCGAGGGACTAATGTAAGACGTGAGGCCCATATAGTATTGGGCCTTGAGAAAATTTGTTAGAACGGGAAGCCCAATATGAGTTGGGCCTTGAGGAAGAAAATGCATTACTATATTTGACTTATTTTTAATTAAAATTAAATGGTAAGTATTTAATTAAGTAAAAAATTAATGCAGGTTACCAATAGTATGATATTATCCACTTTGAATATAAATTTTTGTGACTTTGCTTTAGGCTTCCCAAAAGAGACCATATGTACCAATGGAGAGAGTATTCGTTGTTTATAAACCCATGATCATTCCCTAAATTAGCCGATGTGGGACTTTCATCATTTAACACCTCCCCTCGAACAAAGTGCGCCTCCCCTTAATCGAGGCTCGACTCCTTTGAAGTCTTAGTCATTTTTTACTGCCTTCGAGAAGGCTTGACTCCTTTTTCTTTTGGAGTCTTTTGTTCGATGATTAAGGATTTACCAATCTATTGGTACGACTAAGTTTAGGACATGACTCTGATATCATGTTAGACGAACACGACTCTCCACAATAGTATGATAATTGTCCACTTTAAGCATAAGCTTTGTGACTTTGCTTTGGGCTTCCCAAAAGGCCTCGTGCCAATGGAGATACTATTCTTTGTTTATAAACTCATGATCATTCCTTAAATTAGCAGATGTTTCGTCATCTAAGACGACCGAGTAATTAATTCTAATCAAAATGATTAAGAATTTGATAATGATATTGATGCAATGAAGCAAACATGAGCATAATTTAAAAAGCGAGAGAGGCACCAAGAACAGGAACGGCCAAAGAAATCTCCATCAGAATCCTTTTCAAAAAAGCATCAAATCCGCCGCCGCCGTCGCCGCCGCTGCCAGTGTCTTTTCCGAACAATTGCTTCAGTTTCTTCACCAGACAATCGCATCGGATCTTCATCAGCCATTTTCTAAATCGAATCGACCTCCAATGCGCCGCCGCTCGAGGCGGCCTTTCGCCGCCGAGACGGACTATCGGTAGCCTCTTCCGCCGAAGATGGATCCACCGGCGGTGCGGCCGACGGTGGCTGGAGTGGAGGAGGGATTGGGCCTCGTCTCTGGGCTCAGATTCGCGAGACTGAGCCATGTTGAAGAAGTGTGTGAGAGATTTTAGGGGTGTGGTTTTATTTATAATTATATATATTTTTTTTGGATTTATTACCTTTTTTGAAAATGAAATTAATTAATTAATTAATTAATTATTTGGCTTTTGCAAGTGGGTTTTTGTTTAATGAATCAATTAATTGAAGCTTAAATAAATAAAAGTGTGTCGTACAAGTTGATATTTAGTTATATATTTTTTTAATAAAATTGTTTTTGGATTATTAGAGTTGAAAAAAAAAATTAATTATTAAATAAATAGAAATCGTAATGTCACGGTCAAGGGACCAACCATGGAGGTTGTGATTGAGAGGACGAGTCGACCAACCTCTAAGCACCAACCAAGTACTGGTTGTTACCCACAATGTTCCGTTGTCGTCTCAGACATGAACTAGCTGGCCAAGGAAATCCTATAAATAGTAGAACGAGTCTCATCCATAGGTGCAATTATATCGTAACTCAACTCGATACTTCTTGTCTATGTACTTCAACACCATATTGATACGATTTGCTTCCATTTCAAACATGAAATTAAAATTTTTAAGATTATATGATTTAAATAAATCAATAAATTTGAAAGTTTCTTGTGCTATTTTTCTATTAAATTTTTTAGTTGCGGTTTTATTTGTCAACAAATTAGATTAAAGCCCGTCTAATCTTATAATAGTGAAATTCTTAACTAGAAAAGGTTATGTGACGTTGATATCACCTAGGTCAATAGTTGACTCGGTTCACCTAAAACATGAATAATACTCAAATAATTTATTTTCTTTAATGCGGTGACTCAAATTGATTAAAAGTCTTTGTTATTATAATAGAGCACGAGAATATGTATAATCATAATAATAATAATAATAATAATAAATCTATATTTTCAGTTTTTTAGTACCTTACATGTACTAAAATTTGTTGTTAATTCAAACTAAATTGAGTTTAACCGAATCAACCAAAATTTAACGTTAATTTTAAAATATACATTTTTAGTTACGATACAGTATATATACATATATTTATTTTATTTTTATTTAATATTATATTTTTTTTATTATTAACTCTTTAGAAGGTAACTTTTCAAAATGCATATGTAATAAGTGTTAGGATCGCACAACAACCGCACACGCTCGATCCAGATGAACACAAAGAACATGATAAAAAATGTAAGGAGAATCTTGACTAAAAGATCAATATTGACTAAAGGATTTGTATTGATGACTCAAGTATGTACCGTTTTAGACGGGATATATATATATATATATATGGTTTAGCTTAACTTTACCAGATATAACATCTACTATATATAATTATTACCATATATAGTTTTACCCTAACATTTTACTCTACAAAGACATTTTACTCTACAAAGACATTTTACGTCATTTACCAACTTTACTATGTATAACCAAATATAGATTTACTAGATATAACGGTTGACTAAGTTGTAAATTCTAATTAAATGTTTTAAAATTATTATTTTACTTTATTAAAAACAAAATTTGAATAATGACCAAACAATCCTACCCAACCCTAGCCAAGAAGTATACAGAGTTAGATTAGGTTTATTATTTAATAAAGGTTATTTTGGTCAAGAAAATTTACAAACCAAACAATTTGATTGGATCTAAAATTCCACAGATATGCCTAGAGTCAAGCTTTTGATGTTTGGATTAATAATATGATGTCATAAACAAATTGTCAACAATAAAATACTTAATGTTTTTATTTTCTCAACACGGAAATATGACAAGAATAGGTAGGATAAGACGTTTCTCATATTTTTTATTCCAAGACCGATGAAAATTGTGGTGTTCTAAGAGTGAGTGGCGGATCAAACAAGAACTTGTCAGTCGAGCTGCTGAGCTCCGGAACCCATTTCTTCTTGAACTATAACTGGGAGCGAAGAAAGACAGAGTGAAAGGTCCAAAGAATCAAAACGACGTGTTCTTCCTTGACTACCACAAGAGACTGTAAAGGAGAGGAAAGAAAATAGCTTGAGATGGCAGTTGTTTGAAGACTTTCGCTCCTGTCCCAGATTGAACTAGTAGAATGCCTTAGATGAAGACGACTTACGCTTTATCTATACACTTAATATTACTCGATCTTTGTCTGTGGCATTAAGGTCAAGGAGAAGTGAGAAGTGGTCGGTGATAGATGCCGAAATGTTAAAAATATTTGTTATTATAAGAGCAAATAAATGGGAAGTAGACACTAAACCCATTAAAACATGAAAAATATAAAGCTCATTAGAACTTCTAATGAAATTTAGAGAGTTTTTCTCTCTTATATAGAACTTAGAAAGTCTATTTCTGAAAATGTATTATATTTATATTAAGCGGGGCGGGTTGGAAAACTAGACAGGAAGAGGCAAGGAGGATGAGAAATATAATTCCTGTCCACGATCCCATTAATCTAATAGAGGAGGAATCTCTTCCCATTTTCCGTAAATCTCGCTGATTAAATGGATATCTCTAAGTAAATGTGTCGTATAATTTTAAGTATAATTGTGAAATTAAAATTGGAAGTTCAAAATTATAGGGAAAAAATCAAAACAAAGTGTAAAATCTCATATGCCGCTCCGCGAGCAAAGAGCGAAGCAAGTTCACCGAGTTGACGAGGTGCTTTATTGAGTTGACGAGGGAAAGAAGGGAAGCAACTCAACCGAGAGGAAGAGGAGAGAGAGAACATAAATAGAACCTAATGAAAAGAAAAATAAATAATCAGGCCAATCTAGCAACCACCATCCTTCTTCTTCCCTCGTTTTCTATGTCTAACTGCCATCCTTTCGAGCTCTGTAGTTGTCACTATCAAGTATTGATCGTTTCGAGCTCTGTAGTTGTCACTATCAAGTATTGATCGTTTCGAGCTCTGTAGTTGTCACTATCAAGTATTGTTGGAAATACTGTTTGAGGAAGAAAATTATAAGTTGAAGCAAACCTCGATATTTAATATCGATTTCAATTCAACAGGGAGGTAGCGTTCATAGAAGTCGACATGTCGAGCCATTAAGTGGGACTATATTGGAAGAAACTGAGCCATTAAGTTATCCATGGACTTCAAATTCCTTCTCTTTTTCCTTCTCTTTTATCCATTCACTTGAATTCCAAATCAATGATGGTGACCTTCTGTGAAGAACTAAATGCACCCATCCTTTTTTTAGCGCTCTCCACATTCATCTTTATCATCGAGTGAGTCAGCCAACTTAAAATTGTGTCCCTTTCCGTCCGACCACTTATACTCAAGCATCTGGTCCCACTTAGAAAAGAAAGTTCTAAAAAACTAGAGAGTTTGAAGAGCCGAATTCAAATGAATTGAAACTAATATTATATGGTTATAAGTAAAGAAATAAATACCAAGCTTAAATGGGAAGGAAGAATTGACGACGCCTCTTGAGGTAGCCACTTTATATCTCTCGACACGAAGATCATAACCTACTCTCTTCATTGTAACGGTTGTGACATTCTCCCCCACCCACTCAAATTAGTAATTGTCCTCTATGACTGGCTCCGGGCACAATCACAAATGGTGAGATTTAACGTATATTTCAAAATAAAACTCTTTCCAACATTTTCTTGTCTTCCAAACAGAACAGGAATGGAACGTTGTCTATGCTTTAGAATTGATGAGACGGATTCCCTGTTTATCTTGATCCTAATTCTGTTTCAGCTTTCAAGCTACAAGAATCAATTTCAATGGAGATTCACATCACACAAGGATGAAGATCAATACGATTAGGGTTTATTGCCTTTGAGTTTCAGATATCGAAGATTATTATAAAGCTTCATACTGTTCCATACGATTCAGAATAATCTAAATGAACAGTATGAGGAGCTTTGGAACCCACCTACAATGGCGGACACCAAGGTTACTTCTAAAATTCCTATTCAATATCAACAAACATATCTTACATTGATGCTATGTATCCACTGTTGAACGAGACAGCTACTGGACTCCTAACAATGTGACTTCCATCACTCCATTGAATTGACCCGAAGCTTGCTGAGTTCTTGATTCCATTGATTTTGGTGAATGTAATCTCATAAGACTGTGTCCGATTCTTTGCGCTGAACTCCAGCTTGTTTGGAAGAACAGTGATTTCCACTCCTTGTGGGGATTCTACTTTCACTTCATAAACAGCATCAACTTCGTCTCCGACATTTGTGACAGTTCTTGTGTATTTCACCACCTCGTCGCCGTCGGAATCGAACACGACGGCGAAGGATGGGTAGTTCAGATTACCAGGGCTGGTCAATTTGTGTTCACAAAGTTGGGCGTATGGAGAATCCTTCACGAAAACAGCTATTTGGCGAGAGTCGTAACCAATCGAGCAGAGAAATGAAACGTAGTCCTGAGGATTGAGATCATAAATCAGGCCCGGATTCAGAGCTTTGTTGGGATCGATGTGGCCGGCGCCATGAACGAACGGATTTGATTGTTTGCTGGTGGAGAGATCTGTGATTGGGCGGCCGGAAGAATCCAAAGAGTAAGAAGTGGTGACCAGAGCAGATTTGATTGCCGCTGGCGACCATGTTGGAAAAGCCTTCCGGAGCAAGGCGGCGACGCCGCTGACGTGAGGGCAAGACATTGAAGTTCCGGAGATGATATTGAACTCGACTCTTCGCGGATCGATGCTTAGACTGGTTGGACTGCTGTAGCCACTCCAGCCGGCCAAAATGTTAACTCCCGGAGCTATAACGTCTGGTTTCAGAATCTCCGCCGTCCTGTAGTTCGGGCCGCGGCTGGAGAAGGCTGCGACTCTCGGAGCCGGAGGCGAATCGCCGATTACAGTTCCGCGAAACACAATTGTAGCAGTGGGGCTCGGATCTGAATGGATGTAGTCTTTAAGTGTGTTACCGGCGATTTCTCCAATCATAGTTCCCGGAATAAGATGTGAATCTGCTAAGAGCTCTTCGCCGTTTTCCTCCGTATTGGCGAGTATCATACCAAGACCTCCGGCGGTTTTCACGGCACTTCCTTTGGCGACTCTGGCGTTCCCTCCTCGATCACACACGACGATCTTCCCGGCGACTTTCGACGAATCGAGAGTTCCAGAATAACAATACCTGTCACCACAATCTCCAGCATAGACCAATGGAAGCTTGGAATCACCAAGAGAATCGCCGGAATAGAGCGATACGCCGCTGAAAACCCTACCGTCTCCGAGAATCACATCGGCGAGAAATTCTCTGTCGATTGTGGAGGCACCGACGGTGATGATCCATGGAGCGATGTTCACAGCCGTATAGGGACCGGGACCAGAGTTTCCAGCGGAGCAAGAGACGACAACGCCGTGCTGCATCGCGCCGAATGCTCCGATTGCGATAGAATCTCGATAGTACGCAGGGGGCCGACCGGAGGATCCGACTGAGAGAGAGATGATGTGGACTCCATCGGCAATCGCCTGATCCATAGCGGCGAGGATGTCAGAATCGTAACAACCAAGTTCCCAGCAGATTTTGTAGGCAGCAATACGAGCTCTGCTCGCCATGCCTCTAGCTTCTCCACGAGCGTATTGAAAAAAACTCGCGTTCTTGACGAACGAACCTGCAGCTGTAGAGGCAGTGTGAGTCCCATGGCCGTCCGTATCCCTAGCAGATTTGAAATCTGATGAACCTTGAAGCGATCTTCGTACAGCAGATTCGTATCCAGAAAAGTACGCTCTCGCACCAATAATCTTCCGATTACAGGCCGAAGCCGAAAACCCTACCCCAGTCTGACAGGTGCCTTTCCATGTCGCCGGAACCGGAGAAAGTCCCTCATCAGAGAAACTCGGTCGTTCCGGCCAAATTCCAGTATCTAGAACGCCAATAATCACATCATCAGCATAATTAGTTTCCGCCCAGAGCCCTTGGCTATCCGCCAAACCTAAGAAATGAGGCGTCCTAGTCGTATGAAGCTGACGGACTCGATCAGGAATCACCGAAATAACTCCAGGAATCCGACGCAGTTCCGCCGCCTGAGCAGCCGTGATGCGTGCAGAGAAACCATTAGCGGCAAGTTCGTAGCTATAAAGAAGCTTCGTCGGATGAGGAGAAGGAGAGAGTGATTCTAGAATGGAGGAGTGCCAATGATGATGAGAGGAAAACAGAGCAGGCTTCTCCGATTTGGAGACGTGAACAATGAAGGTCTCCTGATTTTGCAGCGATCGAGAGAAAATTACAGGAACAAAACAGAGGATGAGGAAGAAGAAACCCGAGGAACAGAGATGGAGATTCGCCATTGGAGGACCTCTGTTCTGCAATTGAGGATAGATTCAAAGGGCCACTGGAGAAGTAAATAAATATAAATAAACAACTTTATAAGGTCCACTTTATTCCACGTCAGCTTATTGTTATTTATTTGTTATTTTTTTTAGAAATTTGTTAATTGTACGTTTGGATTTTGTTACAAACTTCTTTAGTTTTATTTTATTCAAATAAATTAAAATATATTAAAAGTAATTAAGTTTAATATTTTTTCAAAATATATATTAAAATTAAATTATAAATATGAATTAAATGTGGGTCCCTTATTTTAAAAATATATGGAATGAGACAACCAATGAATGGGCGACACGTCTTCAGATAAAGATTCTTTATGGACGGGGAGGAATCGTCTACGTCATGAATTATGATAAGACATTGGAGCGTATTTTCAAAAGTACTTTTTTTTTCTTTTAAAAAATACACGAATATTTCGTAAATTGTCTTTTTATAGCAAAATAATAATATCTTTAATAAAAATAATGCATCATTCATTAAATAAAATAATGAATTAAAAATAATTTATTAGTCTGATTTTTATTAATTATTAGAGATTTAATATCAACTTTATAATAATAATAATAATAATAATTAATGTATTGATTCAACTTTACAATAATAATAAATGTCATTATTTTAAATTATACCCAAATTATTTATTATTAGCTATTAGTTTTAAAAATATAATTAAAAAAGTAACCAGAAATTCAAAGGATCATAAATAATAATATTTGTGAAATAAATAAAATATTTAATATTTATTTTACACAAAAAAGGTAATGAGTAACAGATTTAGAAAATAAATCATAATTTAAATAAATATTAAAAATGTGTTTAATAATTAAATACATTTTTGTCTTTTTTTGAATTTACGTTATTATTTATAGAGTTTAAATAAATATTTCGTAGTCTAATATCATTGATATTCACACGACAACGGTGAATTTATTGATACTTTAATTCAAATTGATTAAAAAAAATTATAAGTTAACACGTAGTGACCAATTCGTACTGTTTGGGGACTGACTTTAATACTATGTGTAATAGTTCGATTAGGGCGAAGTTTCTATAAGTAAATGAATTCATTCCCTTCTCTAACGGATGTGTGATCTCACAATCTACCCTCTTTGGAGGCCCAGTGTCCTCATTGACATACATACCTGTATTTGGCTCTGATACCCTTTGTAATAGCCTAAACTCACTGTTAACAGATATTGTCCACTTTAGGCTTTTACAACATCATTGTCAGCTTCATGGTTTTAAAACGCAGAGAAGTTTACACATCCTTGTAAGAAATATTTTGTTCTCCTCTTCAACCGACGTGGGACCTCATAGCTAATTATTATCTTAGAAGTTGATAGCTCATTTTGAGTTAGTCGTTGGAACGGCTATCCACATTTATCGAGAAAGAAGTTTCATTTTGAGATGAAGAAAACAATGAACGAGACGCATCTATCATTTATACAACCCACAAGCTAATTCTGTAACAAACTCGGGATCAAACTCAATAAATATGAGCATTTTTCAAATCAAAAGTTATCTATAAACTATCAAGATTGTTCCTCTTTTAGGATGATTTATGGTTTGTTAAAGATATTATGTAAATGGACAAATAAATGGTTGTATGAATTGGTAGATGCTTCTCGGTTAGGTAAATTTAGTGTAACAGCTTAAACCTAGCACTCTGTAGTATGTGATAAGAATTAAATTTTAAGTCTATTTCCTCAACCACTCAACCACATCAACATTTATTAGAAAGTATTATTTTTAATTTCATAAATTATGTAACGTTCAAATGGTCAATTTATCTTTTGTGGGGATTAAAGGGGATCGGGAATAAATCCCGACCACAAACATCTTTTATCGGGAGACTATAAATACCTACAATATGTTATGTAAAAATCAGATTCGTGGATGAATGTAATTCAGATCTCAAATTGAGACGTTTCCCTTAGAAATCCGTGCATCATATTTGCCATTTCTAAATTTCAAGCAATTCTTGTGGTAGAATTGCATCCGAGTCATTCAATCAAACATTGATCAAGTTAATTGTGGAGTGACTCAATTTAGAACAAGGTTTCCAAATCTTGAATCTTCGATCATAAGAGCTAATGTAATTCTAGTCTTATCTCTTGGTTGATCTGAATTTTGTATAAGAAGGTGTTAATTACTTTGATTATTTAAAGCTTCTTGCTTCAACAAAAGCTTGGATCGTTGGGCTGAAGATTAGAGTTGCCTTATCAATCTGTCATCAATATCATCTCCTTTTCCAGCTTAAGCTATTGCCACGTACTCAGTCTCAGTAGATAAAGGAGCAACACAATTTTGAAGCCTAGACATCCAACTCATTATATCATCTGCTCCCATTTAGTTGTATCCCCTAACTGTAGGGCATCATCAAGGGACTCTGGTTCTCTTTCATCAACTAGCAACAAATAGTGTAATGAAGATGAATACCTATCTGGTACTCTGATAGTTCTGGATGATCTTCTCAGCACTTGCTCCACCTCTGGTTCATCAGCAACAATCTCAGAGGTTTCTAAAGTATCTACTACGACATCACTATGTGAATTACTCCGCAATTCAACCTCAACTTCCACTTGCTTCTTGTCCTAAAACCTTTTTTTCTCTTTGTCCTTGTACAAGAAATTTTTATCAAAAGTCACATCACAATGTCTCGGGATTTTCTTATTCTTGACATCCCAAAACTTGTACCCAAACATGTTAGAATCATAGCCTATGAGGCAGCACATCACAGGCTCAACGTCAAGCTTATCACTCTTCTTTGCATCAACACGAACATACGTAGTACAACCAAAAGTCCTTAAGCGAGAGTACTTGAGTTCTTTTCCTGTCCATTCCGCTTTTGACAACTTGAACTCCAAGGGTAACGACGACCCTCTATTGATCAAGTAGACTGATATATTTACAACATTGACCCAGAATGTCTTTGGCAATCCAGAATGAATCCTCATACTCTTTACCCTCTCATTCAATGTTCTGTTTATCCTTTCAGCAACACTATTTTGTCTTGGTTTACTTGGAACTGTCCCGTTAATCGGATTCCCTCAGCTACACAAAATGCTTTGAACCAAGACAAAATAGTGCAGAAACTCTCCTTGTTATGGAGTAAACAGAACATTGTCACTATTTTGTCTTGATCTGCTAATATCTCTCCTCCATTGTCAGACCTCAGACATTTAATCTTCAAGTTAATCTGATTTTCAACTTCAGCTTTCCATTTCTTGAATGTGGCAAACACATCTGACTTGTGTAAATCCACACCTTGCTGAAATCATCGATGAATGTGACATAAAACTTTGATCTGTCAAGTGATGGAATTGGACATGGTTCCCAAACGTTTGTATGGACCATTTCCAACCGCACTTTCTTAAATTCCTCTAGCAGATTTTGTGAAGCTAGCTCGTTTTTGTTCGATAATAACGCAGTTCTCACAAGGACCCATATCAACCGATTTCAAACCTTCTAAAACTCATTTTCCAGTCAACATCTTCATTCATTTGACGTTCTTGTGTCAAGTCTATTGTGTCATAGACTTGAATTTGAATCTCTCTCATCAACACCAATCATGTATATACACCCAGTGGTGTATAGGGTTCCAGATTTGTGTCACATGCTACTACCATAACACCCTTCACAATCTTTCCCGAACTCTATTGTATATCTTGTGTTATCCAACTGGCTAATAGAGATCATATTCTTCTTGAGACTAGAAATATATCTGACATCCTTTAATGTCCATTGATTTCCTGCGGGAGTTTTTACAAAAACATTCCATTTCTTTCAATCTCCAAGGCTTTGTTGTCGGTAAGATACGCCTTCTCCAAATTTCCAGATTTGAAATTTCGAAACAACTTCTTATTTGGAGACAAATGAAAAGATGCACTTGAATCCAAAATATAGGATTCAATCGAACTGTCCAAACTGAGGATTAGAGCATCTTCAATGTCTTTTGTTGAATTTATAGAATCATCATCCTTCGATTTTTTATTATGCTTCCACTTTGGTCTTGTACATTCTGTCCAAAAGTGAAATTTTTCTCCATAATTCCAATACATTACGTTTGGTTTATTTGAAAAAAATTTACGGTTCTTGAATTTTGATCAACCTTTGTTTTGGCCCTTCAATATACTTCTTGCCCTTTGGTCAACACGGAGAGCACTACCAGATGAATCTTCAATTTCTCATTTGCGAATACTTTCGTGGAGAACAACATCTCAGATTTTATTAAACTTCAGTTTTTCAGGTTCTCGGGAACTGCTAATCGCGACAACAGTAATATCACACAACTCGGGTAAAGATGACATGAAAATCAATGCTTTAACTTCATCTTTGAAATGAATTTCCACCGAACTCAATTGACTTACAATCCTATTGAATTCATTTATATGATTAGCAACATATCCACTTTTAGACATTTGTAGATTGAACAATCCTTGTTCATAGTCAACAGTTTTTCGTACATATTTGATTGCGTTTTCAACAGGTCTGACGTTATCTTCTTCTTGATGATGTTAAACGTCACATTTCTAGACAGCATCAACCCGATCAATCCTAGGGTCTGACGGTCGTTGAGCTTCCACTACTCCATGGTCATGATATCAGGCTTCACCCCCAATACGGGTTCGTGAAGATCTTTCTAGCATAGATAACCTTCGATCTGCATCTTTCAGAAACTGGAATCAGATCCATCAAACTTCTCAATTCTAATATTTGAACTTTTCATCTTCATAGATCGTGGTGAATCTCGCCTAGCTCTGATGTCAGCTGTTAGGATCGCACAACAACGCACACACTCGATGTAGATGAACATTAAGTTTTATGCTTTAATTAGGAAGGTTGTTAGTGGTTCTTAACTTGAGGAGAAAGTTTACGAACTAGCTAATGCTTTCTCCACTATAATTACTCCTGAGATGTATGCATTTTTCACAACAACAAATAGAATTGAAAAGCTTAAGTGCTTAATGTTTCTCTGCTCCAAAAGATCTCTCCACTCAAATTGCTCATTTGCTTCTTTTACTTGTTTCGACATATTTTGAACGTAGGTCACATCCAACAATATGACCATTTTCATATATAGTTTTAACATGTATAACAATTGAATAAGGTATAAATAGGTAGCCGACTTCATAACCCAACAAAAAGATACCACCAAGCAAGAGAGTGAATAGTATCGACTCTTAGAAGCCAAAGAATCAGTATTTATGAGTAACTAATCACATACCTTATTTGATGAAGGCCGAGGAACTCGGTGAGTCGAGAATACCACCAAGCAAGAGAGTCAATACTAAAAGTCAAACAATCTCTCATCTTTCTTCTGTCTTTTCTCACTTGGTTCATTTTGGTGCTTTTTAGAAAGGGTTTAACCTACTTGTTCTACCAACTTTTGACTAAGATCCGATAATGGCTTTATGTTAGGATCAAATTTCACGCATCTCGACTAATCCACGGGACAACCACTTGTCTCGACTTCATTTAGTTGTTGAGGTACTAACTAAACCATAGATAGAAATAGCTACTTCGACTTTAGCTCATTTCATCTAAACCTATCATTATTGAATAATAATTATAGGAAAAAAAAACTAATTATTCATAAAGTCGAGATTGCTGTAATCTAATTGATTTTTGACAGATTTTAATCAAATTTATCAAACAATTTGTCCTCGTTCATATCGCTCATTTGATTAGATAGGTATGATGAACTTTTGTATTGTTTTCGTTCTTTTCACATTACACCAACCATATAATAACTTTGTCACAAATAATGTAATATATATTAATTAAAAAAAATGTGAATAAGAAATTGATAGATGTTGAGGAAGCAAAATTTATATAAATATAAAATTGAAAGTAAAGGTATGAATGATTAATAGAAAGATTAAAAGAATTAATCATTAAGTTTCAATAATTCATTGGGATAGAAACTTAAAAAGTTGACAAAATCAAAGAAAATAACATTATATTATCATATTCTTGATTCTTCCTCTTCTTATTATTATTATTAATATTTATATTTTCTCTCATTAGTTCAATTATTAAGAAGAATCTCCTACCAAAAAAAAAGGGAAAATAATGGCACAAAGTCTATTTTTAATACATAGAAATAAATAAATATAATAAATAACACATTAATGATTAATAAAGACAAATTGAGAGGGTAGTTGGGTGTTCTATTTGTAAGATTGTATGAAATTAGATGTCAGAATTGATGGAATGATTGAGATGCTTTTGAAGGACAAATTGTAAAACTATCAATTACCCTCTTTTTTTCTTTCTTTATTATTGTTATTATTTAAAATAAATAAACGAGTTTGTACCAAATTTGCCAATTCTGACTGATAATGAAACCCGCCATTGATGAAGTTGTAAGGTATAGTTTAGGCTTTTGATCAATAAGTTTATTTATTTTTTGTTTTTTTGTTTTTTTTTTTTTGGAATACAGAGTAGTATTGGATCCCCAATGTTTTCAGTTTGATTGAGATTTTGTGTTTACTTGATCCTTGGAAGGAATTCTTGTACCTTTTATGATTGATTCACGAACCAGAGAGGGAAGAAAGACAGCTTTCCGATCGAGAGAGCGACTGCAGCCGAGAGTTTTTCTTCGTCGGGCTTGCAGGCATCGACCTCAAACCGCGTGAGGGAGAATCTAAACTGCGCTTCAGAATCTGTCGCATCGCTGTAATCAAATGCACCGTCGGATTTGGAGGCGGTTTCAATGCGGTGAACTTCTTGCAAAGGTTCATGTGATTTTCCATGGCTTCTTCCGCCGTGATTAGTCTACCGGAACGGAGGATTTCGTAGTTGATCGCTTCGGAACACAATCCGCAGATCCAATTCCCGTTGTAGCGCTCGCGAACGCGTTCTATGTACGCTGGTGTGCATTCCTCTGTAAGTCCGCAGCAATAGCATTTCACGAACTCCGCCTCCATGTGAACGATTAGCGTCGTTGACGCTGTTTGAGGTTCGATGATTGAATCGCTAAGAACGGTCGCCGACATGTGATTCCGCAAACAGAATCTGAAATTAGGATATCAAAACAGCGTTACACAAATCAAACGATTACACTACGATCTATAAACAACGAAGAACCCTAGAAATCTCGAAACAACTGCACTACGATCTATAACCAACGAAGAACCCTAGAAATCGCGAAATTCCTAAAATCGAAGAGAGGACTTACCAACAGAAGCAGATTAAAAAGAGATACACAAGAATTTCCTTCTCCCTCCGCCTAATTACGAAGGATTCTTCCACTGCTATTTCGCCTTTTCCCACTTTCCTTCTTCATCATCAGTCGATGAAATTTCACAGAGGAAAACCATTTCAAATTCAAAATTGAACTAATCTCAAGACGAACCAGTCCCGATCAGAGTCTTCGCAAAGAAAAATCGAACTCTCTCTCACTTGTATTACAATCAGAATCTTCGAAGTGGATTCTTCGCGGTGTTCTTAGCGGATCTTGAAGTGAAAGTTCGGCGAAGGAGAAAGGGCGAGATTTGGAGTTATGAAGAAGAGATTGAGAAGAACATGAAACTTGGAAGGGTTTATAAAGGATCTAATTCGGTTCGACCACGTCAGCAAATTTTGCTGTCAAAATTTTGAGCCGTTGAATATTGGACTGCCAGCTAAGCAGTTCCGGGTTCGGGCTAATGTTAGTAAATGTGTGCTGTTATGGAAGGTTTCCTCTTCTATAATCAACTAACCAATGTTTTTCGGCCACGTGTACTCCATCAAACTTGTACGGTACGGCTACGTTCCAAATATTCCTCCACGTAATTTCCTAGTTGTACTTCCCTTTTCCTTTTCCTTTTCCTTTTCCCTCCCCTTCACTTCTCTCCAACAAATTCAACTAAAATACCAAAGGGCGTTATTTATGTTCAAGCAAGTTTCAACAATACAATTGTGACTGTTACATATGTACGAGGTCGGGTAATTTCTTAGTCTTTAGCTGGTACTTGTGGATTCAAAGGTCCAAGAAGAAGGACACCATTTGCTACTCAAATCGCAGCATGNCATGATAAAGGGCCCTGGTCTCGGAAGAGATGCAGCGTTAAGAGCTATTCGTAGAAGCGGTATACTCTTATATTTCATACGGGATGTAACCCCTATGCCACATAATGGATGTAAGCCCCCAAAAAAACGTTTGATCAGGTAAATTTTGAGTTAGTTAGATTGGTGACTCGAACAATTTGAATAGAATTACTTACCAATATAGATGAATAAATTTATTTAAGAACAATTGTGTTTATAACACGGATAACCCTAAATTATTATATAATTAAATTTTGTATTAAGGAACATTTATTGTCCTAATCAATTATTTTATTTAATAAATCTCCCGTAGTACAATGAAATTCCATGTTTAATACGTGTAAATTTAAAATAAATTATTTATTTGAACAAATCATATATATATATATATATAATATATATATATAGTAAAAGTGAATTATTTGTACTGTTTTTTTTGTTTTGTTTAAACCATTTTTTTAATTTTAAGTCAAAAATTTTAAAAGCTTGTTTTTATTTTTAAAATTAGTTGAAATCCAGGGGTATATTCCTGAGCGATGAAAAAGATTCGATGATGGACAGAGTCGGCTGGTCTCTGAGTACCATAATATCTTATGTTAATAATAAAATATTTCAAATATTATTAATAATAATAATAAGAGAAATTGGTGAACCAGGAATTTCCGATTCAAGTAGCTGAAATTATTGCTTTTGCTTTCCATATACAATGTTGAAAAAGACGTCTAAAATGGTAAGTTTAAACTATAAATTCCTTCACAAACGAATGCTCCACAATTCCTTTCCCATCAAATCTTATGCTCAAATAAAATAAATAAATAATCATTTATTCTGCTGCGAGAAAGACCGCGAGAAAGACCGTGATGTCCCACATTTATTGGGGAAGGGAACGGGAACAAAACACCGTTTATAAACGTGTGGAAACCTTCCCGACGCGTTTTAGAGCCTTGAGGGGAAGTCCAAAAGGGAAGGGAAAGAGGGGAAGTCTGAAAGGGAAAGTCCAAAGAGGACAATATCTCATAGCCGTAGATCTGAGTCGTTACAAATGGTATCAGAGCCAAACATGAGCGATATGTCAACCTTCTCGCTATTCCCAAAGGGGGATACACACGAGGCGGTGTGTCAGTAAGAATGCTGGCCCCAAAGGGGGGTGGATTTGGTAACTGTCCCACATCGATTGGAGAAAGGAACGAGTGCCAGCGATGACGATGGATCCCAAAAGGGGTGGATTGTGATGTCCCACATTGATTAGGGAGGAGAACAAAACACTCTTTAGAAAGGTGTGGAAACCTGAGAAGCCTGAAAGGGAAAGCCCGAAGAAGACAATATCTACTAGCAGTGGATCTAGGTCAGGTTGTTACAAATACCCTCTCATAAGAAAACCCATCCTTCACTTGGTTTTTATGTGTCAAATGATTGATGATCTAGAGAGACCTTCCGTTGATAATCTTTCTTAAGAACACATTAGAACTGTCAGTCAAATTTTGAATATAAGAACTAAAACTTGGCATTTTATAGGCTTAGAGTTATCCCAGAGGAACTTAACTTCATGAGTTTTTTATCTCTACCATGATGAATGAGAGAGACGGTTCAAAATCTACTTCCCCTCATGCTATATGCTAACAGAAACTTAGTTTAAGTGCGTTAAATCATGTAACATGATGAAGTCCTCTGAAATACAAATTCTAAAGATGACTTTTGTACTGTTTGTAGCATATATAGCACGAATCGACAACTGATCCCCTCTCTCTGTTGGCAGTCGAATGTTCTACAACTTCTTCAGTTCGTTTTTTTGCATAACATAGATCAATCTCGCTCACTAATGGCAGTCAAATGTTCCTCAATTTCTTCGGTGCTCAACACTTTGAAGATGGGATTCTCTGACCTAACAACTCCCACCTATAAACGTCGAGAATTCGTTCGGGTTATCGTCATAATTATGGTGCAATTGACAGAAAAGAACATTTATAAAGTGGAATAATGTTAATGACAATAACATAACAACTTGTCAACATGGTGGAAGCTACCATGTCAAATCAGAATTTGAATTTAAGACCGATCATGTAACATTCCATTCAATAGAATCGGGAGCATATATGTGGAAAAAAAGAAACCATGAAATTTAGTACCTCAATCTCATTGGCCTTGAAGTCCTCTTGGAGCACAGATTGAAGTGCAGAAATTGCAGTCTAAGACAAGAATTTGACGTGAAAAATTAGACATAATCTAAATATGTTGCCACTTGTATCAAACCCGTGCATAATGGAAGAAGATGAAATGAAAATAACAAATAGGGAAATCAGATCCAAAGTTACTTGAGAGAATATTTCCAATATAAGTCGTTCTCTTTCTAGGAAAAATAACTGTGGACAAACACAAAAAAAAAAAAAAAAAAAAAAANAAAAAAAAAAAAAAAAAAAAAAAAAAAAAAAAAAAAAAAAGTTTTTTTTCGGTGACTGACTAGGCTGGCTTGCATGCAACTCGATTTATCACACAAGACAAGACCCTACTACATTTAATTGTCAAGGCAACTCATTAAATATTAAAATCATAGGCAGAGGTAGCTGCCACGAGACATGGTTTGGAATCATTCCCTCCATGCCCTTTCATATGGTTTGAACTCTTTCCCTAAGGTTTTTATTAGGGTTATTATGGTTTGAACTCATTCCCTCTGAAGCCTTTTATAATTTTCAAGACCCTTATTGACCACGGAGCCAATCCATGATGGTTAAATGAGAAAAAATTACTTCCAGGCAAGGAAAAGAGAAAACTACGTGACCGGTACAATGTCTGAACTTTTGAAATGAAATTAGACCTACCTGCACGGTCTCCTCATAAGTAAAAGCAGGATCATTCTTCATTTTCTTTTCCAGGAAATTAATAGCCTCCTGCTCCTTAAGTCCAGCACTAGTGGCCTAAATCATTCAAGTCGATCCGCATGGGTAACCAAATAACAATATCAAGTTAACAGGTAAAAGAAGCTAAAGCAGTGGAATACGTAACAAACATGCCAAAGAAGTATGCGGGAGAAGCAACCAAAGCAACAATCAAATCAGGTAGATTGTGTAGCAGCTCAAGTGCGTGTACTCTAAATAGGAATGAAGCCCTACACATCACAATATATATATATATATATATGACGTTATATCAAACGCTGGTGCCCTCAAACAATAGAATGTACCTGTATATAAATAAACGTTATTTAGAACAGAGTTTCCCTAGAAGCAAGATGGTTTCAGAGTTTTTTATTTTATTTAGTACAACAATTCGTGAAATAGGAGATTTAAACCTCTAACCTCATGATCAGGACGTATGTAAACTCATGTTAGCAATACAAGAGTAGTTTTTTCCTTATGTTTCCTTTACTTTTTTAGGAGCCTCAAATTGATGCAGAGAAAAGATGAAGCAATATTTTAAAAAAAAGTTATCCACCCCCTAGAGCCTAAGAAACCGCACCAATCTATCTATCTATCCATCTATATATATATATATATATATATATATACACACACACACTGATACAAGCTAGTTTGACTACGATCTGTAGAGCTTTAGTACTTTTCTTATTTTACTGACATCAACTGGAAAGCAATTTTAATGAAAAATTTTGCTATTGTGGCATCCGTCAATTGGGAAATATAATATTTTTGACATAGGTACAAATTGCAAATTGACATGAAAAATTACTGACCCAGTCATTTTTCTTCTAAAAGATTACGTACCTTGTGACCAAAGAAATGACCGGCAGGATCGCATTTATAGAGGCGAGGCCCATACTCATCGTCAATGCCTAAAACCATTGCCACTAAAGAAAAACCAGAAGGAAAAGAAAATTTTAAGGGATCAATAATGACCTGCTCAAAAGCTAATGCCTAACAGATAATAGTATAATATGTTCAACTTTCAAGTACAAGTGCATCTAAAACAAGAAATAAAGCAGAAACCAACCAACTCCAAGTGGTCTCATGTAAGCATGCTGGGTATAGACTTGTGATTTGTCAGCAATCCTGCAAAAGAATTGATTCCAAAATCATCAGTCCAGTTCCTTGAATCATCTCCCAAAACTCATTGATTGATGTCCACGTATCTAACTTTGAAACAACATATTTTCACAAAAGTGTTTATACTTAAAAGCCTTGTCTAAACTTGAAAGAGATTTTGTAACATAGTTGGCCATTGCCACATAACTGAGGACAAATAAAACACCAGCACTTCCTCAGCAATTGGTTACTCAAAAAGTAAGGAAATAATCAGAATACCATTTAGCCAAAACATCCACAGGCATCTCATAACCATATCGGAATCGAAACTCTGCTGCTTCATTCCTTGCTTGTTGAACCAGTGATCTGGCATCAGCTGAGTGGCATATAAAAAGTGGATAAGGACTATGTGGTACTTTGAACTAATAACAGTACAATGTAGAGTAGAGAAAATTATTAGTATGACAGACATCATCATACACATAAAAAGACTAGTCCAGGAATAACGTCAAGGGATTCTTAATGAGCCAGTTAATGAGAATCTGCTATCTTAATGAGTACAATTCTGTCATTGTCATCGGTAGATTTGAAAATTGATACAAACAAGAGACAAGAAATCTTTCTCGAATTATGATGTTATCTTGAATAACTATGAAGCAAAAAGACATAAAAGAAACCTGTAATGCCAGTTGCGAGTAAGCCCAGATACTTAGTGATGGAGAAAAGGTGAGTGACACTTGTCTGATCCAAAAGTTTATCCTGCAAGAAACATGGGAATTACTATAAGGGAGCCAAAGTGTTGAGCATTGTACAGGAAGTGGCACGGCCAAACAATTAATACTCACAGGGACCTTCTTCTGAGTTACAACACAAACCGAATCCTTCCCTTTGACGCCAATCGAGGTAATTCCAGCAGATTTCACAGCCTTGAATGCATACTCTAGTTGATCGTTTCAAAATGAACAAATCATGAAAACATAATGATGTTGACAAGCAAAAAATTGAAACCAAATGGAAAAATGTATGATAAACCTAAGATCGTTCAAAATGTAGGCGTCTGCGATGTTATAACAATTTACTGACTGGAAGCAATTCCTTGCGCAGTCCTTTCTAAAACAATCCTAGACGTTAAATCTTGATTGTCAGGGAATCCAACCTAAAGTTCCCAAATATTTCAAAATTACACCGTACTCTACAAAAAGCTATCACAAACAGATCAAAGGCCATACGCTACATATTACACCTATCAGAGAACTACCTTCATTGTCGCACATAAATTACAGAATTCGATTATGCGTTCCCCTAAATTCTGTCTACAAATCACTAAATTAATTCTCTCCACAACAATATTCACTTCTAAGAAACAGCATCACATTTCAAAACGGAGATATTCCTTTCCGGGAGTTTTCACCACTCAAACTCAAAGGTCTAGCTAAATCACTTCAGAGGCAATGACTTGCNCAGGATGAAAAGAGGAAAAAAAAAAAAAAAAAAACGAGATCGAAGAGGACAGGATTGCATAACATACCGACTTGAAATAGGCGGCCTTCAGGGGAGAATATAGTAATGTGACGATCGTATCCTCCTCCACTCCCACGGCTCATGGCTTCTGGTTCAGATGGATTAGGACTGTGGAGAAAATGGCTATTGAGAGCTTGAAGAATTATAGCACAGAAGCCGCGAAAAACTTTCTCATCAAGAAAACCAGGCAGGCTAAAGTGGCTTCCAAGTTCGTTTAATTTTCCTTTTTTTTTTTTTTTTTAAGATTTATTTTATTTTTTTAGAGGAAAAAATTAAAACTAGCCACGAATTTTCTCTTCTTTAAATTTACTTTTTATTATTATTTTTTTTTTTAATTTTACAATAACGTAATTTTAATTTAGTCCATTATATATATATATATATATATATAAATTACTAGTCTTTGAATTTTCATTTATGATGACTAATTACATGTACTTTTAAATTTAGAACATGAATATTCATGTAATAATTTTATCTTTCTACTTGTAACTACATTTGGGTAAAAATTATAGTTAAATTTAATGGAAGTTTTTACCTCTACCTCTATACATTAATAAATTAACTACGAGCCCAATAAGTTTAGAGTTATATATATTTTAAGAAAATGATTTAAGTATTTAGAAATAAAGATAAGGTGTATTTAAGAAAATGATTTAAATATTTTAGAAATAAAAATACGCAACTATTTTAGAAAAATAATTTAGATATTTTAGGAATAACAATGTTCTATAAGGTGTCTTGTAATCTCTTTTCGAGTGAGTGTTTTCCACAAAGAATTATGTTCAACAATCTTGTATCAGAGCGAAGTTTGTGTAGTTGTCTGATCTTTTGGAATTCTTAGTTTTGTCCGTAGTTGCAGCTTTATCTGATCTTTTACATCAGAAACGATTTTTTGAGATTGCAGTGAGTGAGTTTCTTTAGTCGTGAGTAGTCTGTGACACTGCAAGTTTTGTGTTGAAAGAGCTTGTTTGGTATTACTAAGGTATAGCCAACACGATGGGTGATTTTCAAATCGTTGGAGGAATCAAGAAACTCAACCATAACTACAACATGTAGGCAACATGCATGATGTTCTATTTACAATGACATGGCCTTTGGGAGGTTGTTGGAGGGAACAAAACTACGTTGCCAGAGGAGGATCCTGATTGTGTCTTGCACAAATGGAAAATTAAAGCAGATAACGTAATGTTTGCCTTGAAGACCACAATTGGATAAGAGGTATTAGAACACGTTTGGGATGACAGAACACCTAAAGAAGCATAGGACACGTTCGTGATACTGTTCTCAAAGAAGAACGATACAAGGCTACAACGTCCAGAGAACAATCTGTTATCAATTTCACAATGTGACATAATGACTGCTTAGTACTTCCACAAAGTCAAGTCTATCTGACAAGAGACTACTGAACTATACCCCAAGTCCATTATTGGAGAAGCTCAAATAAAGAGAATTATCATTCATGGATTGCAATCAAAATATAGAAGTTTTGTTATTGTTGTACAATGATAGCTCGACCATCGCTTGTAGAGTGAGAATGTTTACTTAATCCACCACATCTAAATGGTGTGAAAGTTATCTTATTTATAATCAAATAAATTACAAGGATATGGAAAGAGTAATAAATGGAAATAACCATAAATGGAAGGATACCTATAGTAAGAAGACAAATATCTAGATATTTGCCCTATAATAAAATATAAAATATGATATATATGGTGAACTATAATTTATTACTAAATATTCTGAACATAGAATTTGAAGATTTGTTAGTCAGCCAAAAAGCCTGGTTAAACAAATGTGAGACATCACATCAAAGAGAAAGAAAAAATCACACTACTCAAGTGAAAGTCGGAGCAACAATAAACCGCCTACCAAACATGGATACAAAAATGATGACAAAGTAATAAGTCACCAAGAAACTGCTTAACCTTGGAGAGCTCAGAAGAACGACAACAAAAGTTCTCATGGGAATAGATTTGAAGATATTTGTTACAATTGCGGAAAAAATGGTCACATGTCCATATTGCCGGTGTAAGAAAAAGTCTGAAAGTAATGTGGCAACCTCAAAAAACGAGATGGAGGATGAATGAGATACAGAGGAACTATGTGTCATAGAAGAAGACAAGCTAGCACTCATGACGATGATGGGAGAACATATTGATTACGAGGATGACTTGATCATTGATTCATGATACTCAAACCACATGACTAACAATCAGAGTGCTCCAATAGAAGCCGTATGACCCTCAAAGAAGGAAATATTACCGTAAATTTTAATCAAATATTTAAAATTAAAATGAAGTAAATATATATTTTACCTATAATATTTTATTTTATTTTATTAATATTAAAAAAAAAATTGAATTAATTATATTGATTAAAAAAATGTTTTAATCTCAGCCAATCATCCACCCTGTTCACACCCCTAATATTAAAAGAGAAAACAATCTCAGAAATTGGTGAGGGTGCGTTATTGTTTCATCAGAACAAATCCTCTAATCCTACGGCTTCCCGTGATTTCCAAGTTACCGCCATCTTCTTCCTCTCTGTCTCTCTCTACCCCCTCATTTTGTACTGCTTTCAACTTTCCCGCCATTGCATTATTCTGCAACTGCTTCAGTTTCTGTCCTCTTTCAACTCGGCTCTACGAATCGCAGGTACGCGTTTCAATCGGTTATGGCGTAAACTAAAGAACGGAGGTTAAGAAACTGCAGGATTAGTTATCGTTCTTGAAATTACGGACTATTTGTTGAAACGGATTGTATGCTTAGCTGTATTAGTCGAGTTTTTGGAGAATAACTGAGTTCGTTATCCGGTGTGGCGGCCTCGGATGTTCTGAATCCAGTTGATTTTTTTCTTTTCGAACTTGATGCGATTGCGAAATGTCTGGTTGATTCCCGTGCTTTTGATGCGATTTATATTGTTGTTATGGCAGTTTTGCTTAGGAGATGATGATCTGTTTAGTTTTTGACGGTTTTCGGTTTCTCTTTTTATTCTCCATCGTCGCTATCGCTTTTCTGGCGTGTTCGTAATGCTATGGCGTCATGTTTTCTTCTGAAAATTTTCGATCATCTGGTTGCTTAGGTCCAAGGAATCCAGTATTTGTCATCGTCATCGATAGTCGTACTGTTTTCGTCTAATTTGATATAGCAGCTAAAGTTTACTTGGTACATATTGACATCGTTTACTTGTATTTTAATGTAGAATTCGTGTTGGATGACTTAATTAATCGGATGTACATTCAATCGATAACGATGGAAATAGAAATAGAAAAAGAAAGAAGAAGAAAGAAAATCCATTTTTATTAGCTATAGATGATTCTGTTGAGCAATTTCGGAACTGTTTTCTTTTTTGGTACCTTTAAATTTAATGATATTAATTTTACTTATTTTCTTTATCTGTCAGATGGTTTTCTTTTTTTGGTTGAAGATTATTGTCGCGACACGAGCATTAAATTGCCTTCTCCATTTCTCCGTATTACCATCAATTATATTAAAATCGTGATATTTTATGTGACACTTTGCTTTTTGATCTGTTAGACTCTGACATTTTTACTCGTTGTAACTTGTTTTTCTTTTTTTGACCTTCTTCTCATTCACATAATAAATAATTCTTACAATATTGAATGGCATGAATTTAGGTTCGCAAGTAATGGAAGCATGGAAACGGAGAAAACTTTAGCTATGGTAAAACCAGATGGGTTGCATGGTAACTACACTGATAGAATTAAACTGGCCATTTTGAAGTCAGGCTTCAGAATTTTGAAGGAAATAATAATGGAATTGCATGAAGATAGAGCAAGTCGCTTTTGTGCTGAACATTTGTCAAGAAGCTTCCTTTCTAGTCTGGTCAAATACATGACAAGGTATGTGTTGAATCTTTGAAATGTTGCCAAGTTTCCTCTGGAAATAGTCATTTGCATAATTTTATATGTTTTTGTTAGGAATCACGAACCTCCACAATGGTATGATATTGTCCAATTAAAGCATAACCTCTTGTGGTTTTGCTTTTGGTTTTCCCAAAAGGCCTCATACCAATGGAGATGTATTTCTTACTTATAAACCCATGATCATTCCCTTAGTTAGCTACTATCGGACTCCCTCCCAACAATCCTCAACAGTTTTGTGGTACTGTCGTATCAATAGTGATGTTGTACCTCAAAGTATCTTTATTATTGCTTCTTTATGCTTGCATTCTGCTTTCCTTGTTTAATTTTCTAGCAAGTGGTGGATATCATCTTCACTCATGATTAATGCAGCAATCACATGAACAGCTGTTGCACTCGAAACAACAATTTGAAAATGCTGATATTGAGATTACGAATTCATGTAACGACTATTTATCTTACTTTCTTTTCAAGTAATTTCAGTCAAAACATTAGCAACATAGTGAAGTTTATGATACGTATCTCAAGCTTAAGAGATGTTCGTTAGTGTGCTTTTCCACCTCAAGCCATACCTAATAGTTTAACTTAGTTGAAATGATCTTTGAATAGCAGAGGACATTAAAAATAATCTGGTGGATTTTTAATCTGATTTTTTATGTAAAGGTTTTAAACTAACATGGAATCTCTCTAGAATCGTGCAATCCTGTATTTCAGTTGAGTGTCCTTCCTATGTCTAACACTAATCGTGCGATCCTGCATTATGGTTTTGGAGAAACAAAAATCCAATCGCAGATTGCGTGCTATGATTGGGCCAACAGATGCATCTAAAGCTAAGGCTACACATCCCAACAGGTCATATAAATTTTTATCTTTGTCCCTATATATATGCTTTGCCTCCTGAGTATGAGACATGAATTCAATACTGATGTCAATATAGTTGCTACCAGTTCATTTTTCGTTTTGGTTTTCACAAGGTTCTTTTGCATTATTTCAGCATTACAGCAATGTGTGGATTGGATCAGAGAAAAATTTGTGTTCATGGTTCAGATTCTCTTCAATCAGAAAAAAGAGAGATATCATTTTTCTTTGATGAGGAAATTGGTACTATCTATTCCCTATACCATTTATATTTAAAATGCATTCTAATTTGTTTGTGCATGATCTATTTTTGTCTTTTAGTACTGCAAATTTTTACTGTCACATTTATATTGTTCACATCATCTTGTGATCTATATGGGCAGTCATATAACTATCTTTTAATATCATAATCCTATAAATGAAAGAAATGATTTTTTATTTGTTTATGTAGAGTTGTAAGATACGTTATACCTGAATTTTTGGTGTTTTAAAATCAGAAGTTGTAAATTCTAGACAAATAGGAGACATAGGAGGCATAGGTGGGGAAAACATGAAGCTGGATTTATCAGCCATTCGCGACCAAAAACACATTTTAGTTTACAAAGAATTTATAATTATGTTTCTCATAGGAAATGACGAAACAAAATTTTTCTTTAGTTCTCCCACAAGACACGTTTGTATCTTGGTCCACGAAAGCATACTTTCCTTTTCTGTTACTGTACTTCTGACAGGTGGAATGGTTGGAAAACATGATTAATTTTAATCATTAATCTGTGAGTGTATAAGCTAGACTAGTTCTTGTACACGCCTCTATATTTTGATTAATCAGACTGAGAGGGAAGATTTATGCCACGCAAGGTGATCCACTATCTCCTTTTCTTTTCATCATGGTAATGGATTGTCTCAATCACCTACCGATAAAAGTAGAATACAAAATGGAAGATAAAAGGTTTTCAAATTGGTAGGAAGACTTAAGGATCAACCACCTTCAGTTTGCAGATGATACAATCCTCTTTTCTGATTTGACAGATGTGTCTTCCATAAAAAACATGATCGAGATGGGAAAAACTTTTGAAGGATTCTCTGGAAAAAATATCAATCTCCAAAAAAACAAAGATTATGGGCATCAATATTAGCATAAAGATTATTGAAAAATTTGGTAGTATATATGGTTGTAAAAAGGGTGAATGACCGAATATATACCTAGGATTACCCTCTAAAGCCACAAATCTTTTTCCTTCTAGAAGACTATTATTGGAAAAGTAGAAAGAAGGTTGTCAACATGGTTATCATATTATACTTCAAAAGTTAGAAGACTCACCCTAATACAATACAAGCCACATTATCCAACCTCCCCACTTCATGTCTCTATTTGAAGTGCCACAAAAAGTGGCTTTGGATATAGAAAGATTATCTTGAAACTATATGTGGAATGATGACCTACAACTTATTCGATGGAATATTATAAACCTCTCAACAGAAAAGGGAGGACTCGGTCTTTTCTCGATAAATAAGAAAAAACCTCTCATTGCAAAATAGATATGGAGATATCATTGCAAAGAAAACGCCTTGTGGAGAAAACTTATAAAGGTTAAATATACTCCTACATCATGCAAAAATGAACCCCTTTCATCTTCTGCAAAAGGGCTTTGGAAGTACATAAAAAAACATTAAAACCTCATCATCAACCGAATTCACCATCACATCATTATAGACTGACTTGTAGATTGAAAATGCCATGCTAGCCTTGCGATATCCACTTTTGTGCAGACTCTCTCATAGCCAAAAAGTCACGGTCAAAGAAACTTGGAATGTTGTCAACAAATTCTGAGACTTGAAGCTTGGTAGGAACTTAAAGGCGAAGCAACGAAATGAGCCGAATTAAGCCTTTGACTTGCCCAAGTGTTATTGTCAAATGAGGTAGACTCATTGACTTGACTCCCTAGCGTTGACAAGATATTCTCTACAAAATTCTTGATGATGAACATGGGGCAAAAAGTAGAAGCAATAAATCCCACGCTAGCAAAGATAGTATGGAAAGGATATCACCCTAAAAAAGTGAAGTTCTTCATTTGGGGAATAGCGCATAAAGTCATTAGCACAAGCAAAAAATCTTAAAAAAAAAGTGTCCGACATGACTGTTTTTCGAAATTGGTGTCCATTATGCAAAAAAAAAGAAAACGAATAACAAAGTCACTTATTTATGCAATATCCACATACACTCAGAATTTATGGACACCGATTCTCAATATACTCGGATGAATCTCACATTTCCTAGGGAGGTAAAGGATTTATTGGACATGGCCTTAACGTACCATCCTTTCAAGAATGCAAAAGTCCTACAATGGAAAAACCTCACCATGACTTTCTCTTGGAATATGTGGAAAGAATGAAATAAGAAAATATTCGCAAAAAAGACAGACTTATACAAAATACTTTGACAATGTTGTTTACCAAGTTATATCTTGTTGTAAACTGTCTAATATTTTACTTCCTATAGTTATACCTCCCTCGGAAATTTTTTTTTTTTTTTTTTTTTTTTTAAACATCATGGATATTATTTCCCACTAATGTGGGTTGGTGCAGGCCCTCATCCAATTTTCTTTTGGAAATTGGTCAGCTGATACCGTGTATTGCGCACTGCACACACTCATTTGTATATTTTTATGCTATTGTGGATGTTATATTTATGATCTTTTGCTCCTTTTGAGAAAGGTTGGTTTTTTGGATCCTTAAATGCTACTATTAGGGAGATAAACCATAAGTTGGTGATGAAGGGTCCCGTGACTTCTTTAGTTTACTACTAGGGAGATCGGTTGCTGTAAGATTCCTAAAGAAGTAAGGTTCTAACCGTTCTTTTTGGAGATGAGGATTACTAGTCAATTGATGTTTGGGGACATGCAGGCAGTCATAAGAATTTTAAACTATTCCAGATGATTTAGTATTAATGACCTGGTTGAGAGATAAATCTGTGGTTCCATGAGTAGAACCAATCAATGTTTACAAATACATGTAGATTAGCCGTCTTAGTTATTGAGGACTGAAGTTAAAGGTAAATGGAGGCGAGTAGTTTTCCCTTTCCGATTTCCTTTTTGTAGACAAATATTCCTATCACAATCAAGTTTGATGAATTTCTCAGTCCCCAGATCTTACTGACCCTCTCAAGGATAGATTTATGAGGAGCCGAAAAGTAAGTAGCTATGGGAGAATATGATTTAACGGCTTATTGTTTTCACTGAATTGTGTAGGAGGGTCTACGCTTGGTGTTTGGACATCACCTGGAACGCTGGCTCTGTTCACCGAATGAATAATCATTTGGAATTTTTTAAGATTCGTTTGAATATTATTTGATTATTGAAGCCACTTTTTATGAGCAGTTTGATTTTTAGATTTTGAAAATTATGCTTGTTTTCTAATCGCTTCCATCTCTTCCCAATAGAACATTTGGATTTTTAACTCCTCCTCATCACTATTATTATAATATTTTTAATATTTGTATAAGGTCAAGCCAACCTACTTGTACCTTGACTATTCTTAGGAGACAATTGCCCGACCCTATTACATTTAACTGTCAAAGTAACAAGTAAGATATAAGTCCTAAGGAGGTGACCACTATGACTTGAATCAATTCTCTTAAGGCCATTTACTATTTACACTGGTCTTTATTGGCACTAGTGATATGAGAACTTTAGTGAATTGGCTTAAGAACCATCGATTATGCAGTTCCTAAGATCAATTAATTCATTGCAAATGGCTCCTATGATCAGATCTACTAAGCCAACCCATTCTAGTTACATCTCAACCTTTATTATTCAAGAACCTGTTTATTAACGAGAGTGCAATAATTTTGCCAATCAATGCTACATGAACCAGAGAGCAATGGAGAATGGTAGAAGGTAAAATCTCTGAAAACCCGAGGAGAGCATAACAAAGAAAGAAAAGAATTGTGCTAAGAAGTTCCATCTTAAGTACAATAGGTGCAACCTTGGACCTGGGCATATGGCTTTCTTACTTCCAGACCCTCTTTTAAGCATCCAATACCGTTTAAGATCTTTTACTCAGCTAGGGATGACACTTTTCTAGATTGGCATTCCCGAGTACATTTTGATGAATATGTAAAGGTGTAAATGTAAATGTAAATGTATAAGAGAATCTTTAATTGAAAGGCATGAATCCATTTTACCCCGTTGTAAATGGTAATCCGACCTAAATATGTATAGCATGTACATATGACATCCTTATCATGCCATATTTGTTCTCTCGACCTAGATGTCTATTTACATATCTTATATGTAGATCTATGTACTCCACATTTGTTTGATCTGAATAAATGTGGAGTACATATGTGCACCCCTTCAGCCCTTAAAAACATTGATCTTAAGTAACCTTTCACACTTTGTTTGCTCCAATGTAAACTGTAAAGTTTGGGCCTATAGCATCCTTTCCGTGCCCCCTTTGTCCAGTTGCCATAAGACTGAAGATTGATTGGTTTTACTTGTTAGCGAATTCATGTAGGAAAGTGAGATTGTAGTTTTGTAACCCATGACTGCTACACTTTCAGATTTACGTATATATAATTTTGGATATTTAGGTTAGCTTTATAGATTGCGAGTATCGTATAAAACAATTAATTTGATCCTATAGCATGTTTATGGTCGGAAATTTAATATCTTAGATGATATCCATGTAACAACCCAAGCCCACCCCACCGCTAGCAGATATTGTCCTCTTTGAGCTTTCCCTCTCGGGCTTCCCCTCAAGATTTTAAAACGCGTCTGCTAGGGAAAGATTTTCACACCCTTGTTCTCCTCCCCAACCAAAATGGGTTATCACAATCCACCCCCCTTCAGGGCCCAGCGTCCTCGCTGGCACTCGTTCCTTTCTCTAATCGATGTGGGACCCCCACCAAATCCACCTCCTTCGGGGTCTAGCGTCCTTATTGGCACACCGCCTCGTGTCTACCCCCTTCGGAGAACATCCTCTTTGTTGGGACATAGTCCGGTGTCTGGCTCTGATACCATTTGTAACAGCCCATGCCCACCGCTAGTAGATATTGTCCTCTTTGGGCTTTCCCTCAAGGCTTTAAAACGCGTGTGCTAGGGAAAGGTTTCCACAGCCTTAGGTATTTCGTTCTCCTCCCCAACTAACATGAGATATCACAATCCATCCGTTAAACATTTACATTATCTTTTTGTAATTTTTCCCCTTCTTTTTCATTATGGCTAGAATTCTTTTTCATTATGGCTAGAATTTCTAGCACTTCTATATTAGGATAGTTAAAAGGTTGAAATCACGGATAGGGGTGTACAAATAATCTAATAACCCATATAGAGATGTACAAATAATTCAATAGCCCAAATAGCCCAAATAATGTGGTGGACCACCAACCCAAATTGTAAAGGTTAGGTTATATATTATTTCTACTTGGGTTGGATTAGAAATTTTTTTCAATTTGGGTTGGGTTAGAAATTTTTTTCGGTTTGGTTGGGTTGATATTTTACTAGGCCAAAATTTGGTTCGGTTGGGTTTGGTTTGTGGGTTGAGTTTTTCTTTGTTTGGTTCAACCAAACGGAGCTGAATTCCTTAATTTTAGAAAGTAAATATATAAAACTAAAATGTTACAACGCGCGTAGTTATAACCCTAACACCACACCTAGTCACCCATGTTGGCTCGTGTCGTGTCCCTCCCTCTCTCATTCCCACTCTTAGATGCCGACAATCGATCGACCCACACAGCCATGCCACACAACCAGCAGGCGGTAGCCACGGTAACAATCAGTCTTAGATGCTAATGGTCAACCCACACACCCTTCGACGCTTTCCCTTCCTCAAACTCTCATGTTGAATGCCAACGCCCATGCTTGGTTGCAACCCAAACGTTCGTTGGTGATCCAACCTAATTTTACTTAAAAAAAAAAAAAAAAAGGAGGGTTGAGTTAGGTTGAATTGGACTGACAAAGACATTGTTAAGAAAAAAATGGCTTTTCCCGGATGAAATGTTTGTTGCTATTTGTTACAATAACGAATTATTAGTTTAACTGAATAACTAAATAAAATAGATAGATCGATTTTAGTTCATTTGGGTAGCCAACTTGACTAATCCAAAAAATTTTGAATTAGCCCAAAAAAAAATTCAACTCAATCCACGTACACTCCTAGTCCCAGATCTCAAATTGATGCAAGTATAAACCTTTGAACCCAGATCTCAAATTGATGCAAGTATAAACCTTTGAACCACCGTGTCACCTTGAATGTATGCTTGGATTCTGGTTTTCTGGACCACATGGCGCAAAAATCCTATTTTCAATTGGCGGTGTATGCTGCCTTGCATTACGGCATTGAAGAGAGAATTTTTTGAACCCGTGGGCTTCAGTTTGATTTGATAGGATTTAGGTTTCAACTAACTTTTCTCCCGGGATTTTTTATAATTAATCTCCATCATGTTAATGCTTGGAACATCTTTTTTCGCTGGCGGTTTCTTCTCTTCTTATATGACCTGGCGTCAATTTCTTATACTAATCATTTTAACATTTCAACCTCCATTAAATATTCTTGTTTTGATGTGAATTTGAGCTCATAGTTATAGTTAAGAGTTTGTGAGGCACTCTTGATCTTAAGAGTTAAGAGTTAAATGTTCGAATTCATACTTCACATGTTAAACTAGAGAAGTTTTATTTTGGTCTTCGGAGTTGATAGAGACTCAAAAAAAATATTTAGTTCCTTTAGCCATTACTATCACCTCTTTCCTCAAGATGATCATAACTAGAATCCAAATCACAAATTGTCAATCCTATCAAGGAATGATATAGAAACATACAAGGACCTTGTAAACAACCAAAAACCGGATAAATTATTTTGGTAGACTGGTATTATGTGATTTACGGTTTTATACCCTTGGATGTAGGAGAAAACTAAAATAATAATGATCATAAGTTTATCATGTATCTAAGGGTTTAAAAAGGGAGAATAGCACAATGTGGTAGCTTTATTGAATAATTTTCTCCAAATAATCAATTCTCTACTCATGAGATAATACATTCATAATTCATACAGTTAGAGTCGAGATATGTACTCTATTATGCCTCTTGCCGGATACTTGAGGTATTTGTGGATATCATAGCTAGAAGTTTCCATTTGATTAAAAGAAGATATAATGAAAAGCGAGCTAGTCAAACGAAACCATCGGATGATACAAGTCCACGCAATACCAAGTCTTAGTTTATGCTTGCCAACCGCAATATTTGCCTTCCAGAATTGAGTAACATAGCATATCATTTCTCTTTTTAGTTTTGGTTTGTAAACCCTAGACATCTACTAGATGCACACCTCACATGGTTTCTTATCTTTCTTTTAAAATAAGCTGTCTTGGTTGGAGTGATTCTATTCTGACTCTTCGCCCTTCATATTTTATTCCACTTTCATGATTTTCTTTTCCTCTCTTCCTTTTCCCTGCATCTCGAGGAACTTTTGAGGAATGAGACTAAAATGACGAACCTAGTGACGATTATGATGTAAAGATATTTAAGCTTCGGATATTTTTTTTACCAGTTTGGTCACGGAGTTCGTCATCTCAATTATCTTTGCTGTGTTTTGCTTCCCCTTCACTATTTTGAAACCTTTTTAATATATTAACCTTACTATCTGGTAGTACATTTATAAATTAAAGTTGACATACACAGCATTACAACATAAGGATTCGAATTTTCAACAGATTATTGATGATTATTTAGCTGTTTACAGTGGTTCATTAAAGACTTATAGTCTTTTTTTCTTTTAAATTTAATTTTAAAATCAGTACGAAATACAAAGCCTTTTACTTGTTGAGGGTATTCGTATTCTGCATCCTGATGGCGACACGACAGAACCATTTAAACCAAGTATCTAAACACTAAGCAATAGTGTGAATAATTTTTTTAAGCCTCTTCGTTCGTGGAAGATATTATTGGTATTGACAACGGTAATAATCTATGGTGTTAAAGAGGAAAAACTTGTGGTTGGAATTCAAAGGGGGTTTAGTATTACTTTCTTATTCTATTGAAAAGAACGTGGAGAGATGGCTTGGTTTGTGGCCTCTTTTAAGGAGCAAAAGCTCCGAGGAAGGAATAAAGCTTCAATATTTCAACCCACCCGGTTGGATTATTCATTATGTGATTAACTTTGTCGTGATACGTGGCCAAAAAGTTTCAAAGGGGGGCCACTTACTGGGGTGATTTTATCTCACTCCATTCTCTAATTTGGAATAATTTCTAGCGCTGTGCTAAAATATTGAAGTCATTAGATTTATATGTGACCTGCCACCAAAAGCTTGCAATTAAGATTGATAGTACGAGGTGAATTGTGATATGGTGTTAGGGATAATGGATATTTTTATATATCTATATTTATACAGCTTTGAATATAAGCTCTCATAGTTTTGGTTTCATGTAAAAGATTTAGATGTTATCGTCTCTTGTCTATATATCTTTGATCTTCCTTTTATCTATGGGCTTTAGTTGCATTCCCATGGTATGAATCCTATGTATATTTTTACATGGAAAGAGGAAGATCTTTGCCTAAAAGCCTTAGAGATGTGGAGTCCCTAAGCCTAAAACGGAGGGTCAGAAACTAAAAGGTCTCCAATATTGATTGATGTGCATGCGTTGTGCATCATGAGTCCTATAATTCAAACCAAATATCACATTTCTCTAGGTAATTTATATTAAGATGTTGAAACTTAATCAATAAAAAGACTTGATTCAAATTGAAGTTGAAGGGTAAGAGAAAAATGCATGAATATTGGCACTAGAATAATCATGTCTAGTCATGCTATATAGGCGCCATGGTGCAAAAGAGCTAGTCACTCAAAAGTATAGTAGCCTAAATAAATTCTCTTTCATAACTCTTGGACATTGTGAAGTAGAAGAGGCTTGGGGCGGGTCCGGTGTCATGGATGGGGCAAGGACACCTTTTCCGTCTCCGATTCGGACTTGAAAAGAAATCCTAGTTTGACTTCCATACCCATTCAAATCAGAGATCCCTTACCCCATTTGAGGTGGGCCCCTGGGTTTTTGTTGTCATCCCTAGTTGTGCATACTTCTAATTTTCACTGTTCAAATGTATAATGAATTTGATGTATTACAATAGAACCATCATGAGTTAACGTTGTAGGCTACAAAAACTATGTGAATAATAAAAGACTTGAAAGGGAATAAGTTTGGACCATAATATGACTGCCTACTTGGGATATAAGATATTTTTTTAGTTATTTTGGCAATCGAATATAATACAGACAGATATTTGTGGAATAGGTAAGGTAGATGCATGCTAGTGAATATATTAAAAAAATGATTGATGTTGAATGTATAAGAATTTGATCTTATCGTGTAACTTGTTTATACAATGGAAGTTAGAAGATACAATCAATCACTCCAATATGGGCGTGGACAATCACGGTTCACATGACATAAATAGTGTATTAGGATTGTTTATGGAAAATAATTGAATAGATCGAGAAAGGAGAACCCCACATTCTATTTATGAGGATAGGAGTTCCTATATTCTTTATTATGTTGTGAAAATCTATAAAGAGTTCCTTTCATAGGGTCTTTTGGATTAGGATTGATAAGTGAAACCGTTGAAAAATTTGTGAATTTGGGAAAACAATAACTTAAGGAGCAACTCCAGGAGCCGTGTGTTCCTCCATATAATGGTGCTTTATTTGGTAAGCATGTTCCTAAAAGGCTATCATGTTTCTTAAAGCTGAACTAGGCCAAAGCTTTCAGCTCCGAAGCCTTTTCCTTTTCTTTCTTATTAGAAGCCCTTAGCCTATGGCTTGTGCCTTGTGTTTATGCACTTATAAGAAGAAGCTTTATGGATTCTGTAGTGTCTGTAATTTTTCAATGAATAATAATAGAAATTTGATATGGATATCTTTTATTAAAATGATTAATGAATAAAATATAGTAAAGATACATAATTCTTTTAAGCCACTAAAAAAGAATATTAAAACTATAAGAAAACAAAATAAAAATACAAATAGAAGATCCAAATATAATGAATTTCGAAGATGCAAACTTCGAGATGAGCCCTAGTTCGAGGAATTTCCTTGGCTCGAAATTTTTGGCTGTTTCCATATGAGGAAGTCTTCAATTTTTTCCAGTTCAGAAAATTTGCTATAATTGTTTCTCCATGAGCCATCAGAATGGGGTCTTTATGATTTCTTAGAAAAATGGTCGACAATGTAATATTATTAATTTCTCGGTACAAGTTTTCAAATTCCAACTATGAATTTTTTTATAAATTACCCACTTTTTTTTTTAATAGATAAACGTAATTAGAAGACAGGATTTGAATTTCTAATAGATCTTGTTAGACTTTTACTGTGGCATATCAAGACTCAAATCAAGAAGGTAAAAACGAGATACAAATTGTACTTTTTTCTGGTTTATCTAATTTTATTATGATTCCTTAATTTTCAATCTATTTTAGGAATTATTTGGGTGTGCTTTTATTTTTATTTTTTAAATTGTTTTGTGATTTGATTTTAAAAAAAATTTAATAGTCTGTTTGTAAAATTTGTTTAAACTTCTAAAATTTTCATTTATTCTATCTTATTTGAAATAGAAGGAATTATTGAAAGGATAAATTCGTGAACTATAACGGTGCCACGTCTACCATATCTATTGACATGCAAAATCTAATCTTTTGAGTGAGTTTAAAGATTGTCTAATAGTTTAGATTTTTCGAAGTCTAAGAATATAATATTTATTATTTATACACATTTTAAAGTGAGTTGGCTTAATAATTTTAGATTTTCTTTTAATCAATAGTATTCTTTTATTTTTCTTTATTTCATTTTAATTCGATAGATCTTAGTGAAAGTATAGATCACTGGAAGCTAGGTTGGGAGTTACACGATTATTAGTATATTTACATGATTATTAGTATATTTACGCATTGTATTTAATTCAATCATGCAAAATTGAGGTTAAACCATCCATTTATGAAAGGATAATTATGTCTTATCTATTTACATGATAATAATAGTAATTATTATTATGACTTGGGCTTGAGGTGGACGTAGGTGTCGGTGGATTAATGGTGGTAGGGTCCCGACTCCCGAGACGTGGTTATCTTTTTTAAAAAAAATTATTGTAAAATTATAAATATTCTCCTTTGAATTGGGTTAGCTTTTTGGCATTATCCAACTAGAATTGTTGGAGACTTTTCTAAAAAATTTGATCGTGTAGATACGAACTATAAGTTTATACACCTAAATAAAATTATTAATTAGATCAAAGTATTAATGATCCTACATTGTTTTGCTATCTGTAACTCTATCGATCATTGATTTTAGATTGATATACTTACATGCATGCGTTTTTATTCGTGTATCAATGTGGTATGATGTGACGAAATTATATAGAATGGTAAAAGCATATCTGGAAAGGAGTAATGTTTTAAATTGACTACACTGTACAGTAAAAACTCTCGCTGTGAACAGTGAATGCCGTGTAATTCTAATTACCATTAGATTAAAGATGTATGGGGATCAACTCCACCTTTTCTATTTAGCAGTTGTCGTAGATTTGCATCTCAAGATCTGACGGACAAGATTTTGACACGGTCGGTTGTATAGAGGATGTTCCAGAATTGAACCCGCAGAATCCTCCTTTTGTAGTCTTATTAAATTACAGGAATTAAAGTATTCAATTTTATAGAGAATGTTTTTCATGCTAGTGGTGTATGTGCATTTGGAGGTGTATAAGAGGAAGAATCCAGCAACATCTTTCAGGAGGAGAAGGAGAAGGAGAGTTTAGAGTGAGAACTGAGAGGCCACTGTTTGGGAACTTGAACCATTATAACTTGCTGTGATTGAGAAAGCTTCAGCATCAAATTTGTCAAAACTCTTCACTTGTTTTGATCATCCCAATACTCGTCATTGGCTTTTAAAGATCTGGTTCTGAACTTCTCTGTTTTGTACATAACACCTCATAATCTTCTTCACCACTCTCCAATTTTTCTAAACAGCTTCAAATTGTATCGTTAGTTGAAGATGAAGGTGAGCTTAATTTTTAGCTCAAAATTTACACTTCATGTTCTGTAATGTAGTTTGATGGAAGCTTGATTTGCTTTTTTCTCTCCATTTCTTCAATGCAGTTCTTCAGCTGGATGCAAACTAAACTAAATGGCAGACACGAGACGAAAATCCCAAATACATTCTCTACTTCTCGTAAGCTTTTTCTTCTCTTTTTTGCTCCACTTTTTCCTCTATGCTATGAACTTCTTTATTCTCTGTTTTCAAACTGGCATGTAGAGTGTTCATTTGCATGAATGATGTGTGTATATATAGATGAGTCAAAGATTTGTGTTCTTAAATCTTGTTTTGTGTTCAAGTTGAGATTGTATGGTTTAATTGTTTTAAGATATCAACTTGGAGAAGGAACAACAGTGGAAAATAGATTTAGTGAAATGGTTTTTGGTTGGATCCGAAGTTTAGTTAGCTGGATCAAGATCCCAATGCAAACGAGGACACGATTCAAAAGGTAGCCTGAATCACTAACCTCAATACTTGGGTTCATGTGCCTTGTTCCCCCTTGATCCTTAAACAAATATTTAATGTACAAAATTTACCATTGTTTTACATTTCCTTTTTTGTCCACTTTCATTAGCTTTAGTTTAGGACTGCAAACCAACCAGTAATCAGATCCCAGGACTCAAAATATATATATATATATTATAGGACCATGAAATTATTCTCTCTCTCTCTCTCTCTTCTGGATCTTTGAAATGGTGAAGTATTGTAAATTACAGGAATACTTTCTTCAATATAAATTGAATATTTTCCATCTCCCTATTTGCAGAGCTTAAAAAACAAGAGTCTCGTGAAGAGTTCAGCGATTGGCCTCATGGGTTGCTTGCAATTGGAACTTTTGGGAACAATGAGATCAAAGATGATTCTGAGAGAAGACAAGACATACAGGAGGATCCATCTTCTTCAGAAGAAATAATAGATTTCTCTCCTGAAGAAGTTGGTAAATTACAGAAGGAGTTGACAAAGCTTTTATCTCGCAAACCGAATCCCGAAAAGCAGGTTGCAGATCTTCCATTGGATAGATTTCTCAACTGCCCTTCAAGCTTGGAGGTCGACAGGAGAATCAGCAATCCCCTCAGCTGTGATTCTGATGATAAAGATGAAGATATTGAAAGGACCATTAGTCTTATAATTGGCAAATGTAAGGACATTTGCGCCGATAGTAAAAAGAAAGCGATCGGGAAGAAATCCGTGTCGTTTCTCCTCAAAAAGTTGTTTGTTTGTAGAAATGGCTTCACTCCTATACCACCACCAAGTTTGAGAGAGACTCTACAAGAGTCAAGAATGGAAAAGGTAATGACAAAACAAACTAAAAAACAGCTTCTTCAACTCTGATTCATACCTGCATAATTTCAGCTTTTGAATCTCTAATGATCTTTCCATTTCAATGGCAGCTCTTAAGAACAATTCTCCAAAAGAAGATCGCCCCACAAAACGCTTCTCGATCGTCATCGTCGTTGAAGAGGTACATAGAGGAAAAACAGTCACCAAAAAACAGAAATGAAGCAGAAGAAGAAGAGCAGAAAAATGCTAAAGATGGATCCAAATGGGTCAAAACTGATTCCGAGTGTAAGTTCATAGCTTGTTCATAAATCCATCCTAAAAACATCACAAAATTTTAGCTTTCTCTAACAAAGTTCTTGTTTTGCAAATTGCAGATATTGTTCTTGAGATATAATTCCATCTCCTTTTCTAACCAATTACCCATCCAACTGATTTGAACAAGGTAACACCTTTTCTGATCTCACTTTTTCAATATGGTTCATTTTAACATAGCAATGACTGATCTTCAAATTCCATCTCCAAAAATGACTTTTCCAGATATTCAAACTCCACCCTTTGATTTGATGATATGGATCCAACAGTTGAGATGTTGTTCATCACAGCAAAAATATAGATCTGATCGACGGTGCTGATTACTCCTTTTTTTTCATGGTTGTTTGTTACCAAAACAGTGCAACTCATGTTATGATACATCGTCAAAAGAGATTCTATGATGACAGAGCTTTACATTTTTCACTTTATTTTACCATATAATTCTTCTCCTTCTTTAATGTTGGGGTCTCTCTTTGTAACATATTCGAGGCGAATAACATTTTGTATTGTTATAAAGTTACCAAGACATTGTTGTTGGGCTCTGTTTTCCTCCCATCTTTTCCCCCATTTTTGGGTTGATTCGGTCGATAATGTTAACATTATAAATTATGTTTATGGTGACGAATCTCACATGAGATCAGATCAAGAGTTTACCGTTCGAGAATCATTAAAAGGGAGAATTTCATTAATTTACTCTCATGTAAAGTTTCGGAGTTAAGGAGCGAAGTAAGCAATGAGACGAGAAGAGGATTTAATTGACTCAACTGTACGAAAGAAGAGAGAAGCTGCTTTGTTTACCTTGAAAGAGAAGGTACATATTCGGGAATAAAGCTTTCCGTTGCATTTTTCACAAAAATAACTTAGATTTATAAGTCATAAAAATCTAAATGGAAACCAATTTTCTAACCCCATAATCTTACACTAAAAATTATATCATAATTTCTCAATCCAAATTGCCTTGAAAATTAATTATTAAATAATAAAGCCCTACATATCCGAAGGGGCATGAGATGAAGTACCAAACCAAATCCAGACCAACACTGCAGCCGGAGTTGAATCTCTTCCGGGCTTCCGCCACGTTTAAGTCTGTCTCTCACGAAGCCCTTTTTTTCCCCCAATTTCATCTTCGCTCTCTTCGTAGAAATTGAATCTTTGCCCTTCTTTCCCCTTTTCGATTCGTTTCGAATCGTCTGTTCTTAGTTTCGAAGGATTTGTGGATGGTGAAGACAGATTATTTGAGGAAATTGTGAAAGGATTTTGAGGGATTGGTTGAGAATTGGACAGGAATCTAAGCAGGCAATGCCCATTTATTTGGTTTGGAGTTAAGTGTTAAAGGTCGTCGATGTCTTGGGCAAGCGCGGAAGATATTTACCTTTCAACTTCTCTTGCCAATTACCTTGACAGTATGTTCCTTCTCTTTTGATGCTTACAAATTAATACTCATTTTCCTTTTTAATTTTGAAATTTAATATCACTTGCTTCATGGGGTTTGCCTCTTTTGTGTAATGTGATATCTATCTCTTGATCATCATGGGGTTTGAGAGTATCAAATTGTTATGTATTGCAGCTCTTTGATTCAAAAACCTTTCACCCAATCAAGCTTATTTAGACACATGAATGAGCATCCATTTGTCCTTTCTGGCTAACTGTTTAGTAATGTAAATGAAGATATTTGAATCAAATGCACTTTGTTGTAGTGGTTTTAGCAAACATTTGTGTTTTATTTTGTGAATGCCTTTGATTCCCTCTTCTTTTCAAGAGATTATGGAACTTCTGTGAAATTCTACCCACCTTTTGAAGAGCTTGCCATGGTGAGGTGAGTCTCAGGGTGAGTTTTGACTTTTGACTGTTAGCAGATATTGTCTTCTTTGGACTTTTCTTTTCGGGCTTCCCCTCAAAGTTTTTAAAACGTGTTTACTCAGGAGAGGTTTCCACACCCTTACAAAGAATGTTTTGTTCCTCTCTCCAACTGATGTGGGATCTACAACCCACCCCCTTCGTGGCCTAGTGTCTTCTCTGGCACTCATTCCCTTCTCCAACCAACGTGGGATCTCACAATCCACCCCCTTCGGAGCCTAGTGTCCTCTCTGGCACTTGTTCCCCTCTCCAACGAATGTGGGATCTCACAATCCCACCCCCCTTCGAGGCCAGCGTCTCAGGGTGAAAGACTCAGTNAGCAGAAGAAGAAGAGCAGAAAAATGCTAAAGATGGATCCAAATGGGTCAAAACTGATTCCGAGTGTAAGTTCATAGCTTGTTCATAAATCCATCCTAAAAACATCACAAAATTTTAGCTTTCTCTAACAAAGTTCTTGTTTTGCAAATTGCAGATATTGTTCTTGAGATATAATTCCATCTCCTTTTCTAACCAATTACCCATCCAACTGATTTGAACAAGGTAACACCTTTTCTGATCTCACTTTTTCAATATGGTTCATTTTAACATAGCAATGACTGATCTTCAAATTCCATCTCCAAAAATGACTTTTCCAGATATTCAAACTCCACCCTTTGATTTGATGATATGGATCCAACAGTTGAGATGTTGTTCATCACAGCAAAAATATAGATCTGATCGACGGTGCTGATTACTCCTTTTTTTTCATGGTTGTTTGTTACCAAAACAGTGCAACTCATGTTATGATACATCGTCAAAAGAGATTCTATGATGACAGAGCTTTACATTTTTCACTTTATTTTACCATATAATTCTTCTCCTTCTTTAATGTTGGGGTCTCTCTTTGTAACATATTCGAGGCGAATAACATTTTGTATTGTTATAAAGTTACCAAGACATTGTTGTTGGGCTCTGTTTTCCTCCCATCTTTTCCCCCATTTTTGGGTTGATTCGGTCGATAATGTTAACATTATAAATTATGTTTATGGTGACGAATCTCACATGAGATCAGATCAAGAGTTTACCGTTCGAGAATCATTAAAAGGGAGAATTTCATTAATTTACTCTCATGTAAAGTTTCGGAGTTAAGGAGCGAAGTAAGCAATGAGACGAGAAGAGGATTTAATTGACTCAACTGTACGAAAGAAGAGAGAAGCTGCTTTGTTTACCTTGAAAGAGAAGGTACATATTCGGGAATAAAGCTTTCCGTTGCATTTTTCACAAAAATAACTTAGATTTATAAGTCATAAAAATCTAAATGGAAACCAATTTTCTAACCCCATAATCTTACACTAAAAATTATATCATAATTTCTCAATCCAAATTGCCTTGAAAATTAATTATTAAATAATAAAGCCCTACATATCCGAAGGGGCATGAGATGAAGTACCAAACCAAATCCAGACCAACACTGCAGCCGGAGTTGAATCTCTTCCGGGCTTCCGCCACGTTTAAGTCTGTCTCTCACGAAGCCCTTTTTTTCCCCCAATTTCATCTTCGCTCTCTTCGTAGAAATTGAATCTTTGCCCTTCTTTCCCCTTTTCGATTCGTTTCGAATCGTCTGTTCTTAGTTTCGAAGGATTTGTGGATGGTGAAGACAGATTATTTGAGGAAATTGTGAAAGGATTTTGAGGGATTGGTTGAGAATTGGACAGGAATCTAAGCAGGCAATGCCCATTTATTTGGTTTGGAGTTAAGTGTTAAAGGTCGTCGATGTCTTGGGCAAGCGCGGAAGATATTTACCTTTCAACTTCTCTTGCCAATTACCTTGACAGTATGTTCCTTCTCTTTTGATGCTTACAAATTAATACTCATTTTCCTTTTTAATTTTGAAATTTAATATCACTTGCTTCATGGGGTTTGCCTCTTTTGTGTAATGTGATATCTATCTCTTGATCATCATGGGGTTTGAGAGTATCAAATTGTTATGTATTGCAGCTCTTTGATTCAAAAACCTTTCACCCAATCAAGCTTATTTAGACACATGAATGAGCATCCATTTGTCCTTTCTGGCTAACTGTTTAGTAATGTAAATGAAGATATTTGAATCAAATGCACTTTGTTGTAGTGGTTTTAGCAAACATTTGTGTTTTATTTTGTGAATGCCTTTGATTCCCTCTTCTTTTCAAGAGATTATGGAACTTCTGTGAAATTCTACCCACCTTTTGAAGAGCTTGCCATGGTGAGGTGAGTCTCAGGGTGAGTTTTGACTTTTGACTGTTAGCAGATATTGTCTTCTTTGGACTTTTCTTTTCGGGCTTCCCCTCAAAGTTTTTAAAACGTGTTTACTCAGGAGAGGTTTCCACACCCTTACAAAGAATGTTTTGTTCCTCTCTCCAACTGATGTGGGATCTACAACCCACCCCCTTCGTGGCCTAGTGTCTTCTCTGGCACTCATTCCCTTCTCCAACCAACGTGGGATCTCACAATCCACCCCCTTCGGAGCCTAGTGTCCTCTCTGGCACTTGTTCCCCTCTCCAACGAATGTGGGATCTCACAATCCCACCCCCCTTCGAGGCCAGCGTCTCAGGGTGAAAGACTCAGTGTAACAGTCCAAACCCACCGCTAGCAGATATTGTCCTCTTTGGGCTTCCCCTCAAGGTTTTTAAAACGTGTCTACTAGAGAGAGGTTTCCACACCCTTATAAGGAATGTTTCGTTCCTCTCTCCAACCGATGTGGGATCCACAATTCGCCCCCTTTGTGGCCCAGTGTCCTCGCTGGCACTCAATCCCTTCTCCAACCAACGTGGGATCTCACAATCCACCCTCTTCGGAATCCAGTGTCCTTGCTGGCACTCGTTCCCCTCTCCAACGAATGTGGGATCTCACAATCTCACCTCCCTTAGAAACCGGTGTCCTCGTTGACACTCGTTTCCCTCTCCAATCGATGTGGGATCTTACACTCTCTCTTCACCTCACCTATCACCATAAGCAATTATATAGCTCTGCCTTGAAACCCTTTGTTTCAACTTTGATTTGACATGAGCACTGGTCTTCCCTGTGCCAAATGCTAAAAGGCTGTTTCACAGCTACCTTCTAAATCATTGTTCAGCATGTCTGCATTCTTTAAATTGTTTAGAGAAGGATTAAAAAGCTAGTGTTGCTATTTGCTAGAATTGTGGTTCTAATGATCGTTTCGTTCTATAGAGAAGGTTCTTGTACTACTTCGAGATGGTCGAAAGCTATTAGGAATCCTCCGTTCATTCGATCAATTTGGTATAGTTCTTCCTGAAATTTTATACGGTTTTAACATTCGCGTGGAGAACTAATTGTTTCTATGTTTCAGCAAATGCTGTTCTTGAAGGATCCTGTGAAAGAGTGATTGTTGGTGACCTTTACAGCGATATTCCTTTAGGTCTCTATGTAATTCGAGGCGAAAACGTCGTTTTACTGGGCGAGCTGGTAGGACAAAATCTTAGAGATTCACTTGTTTGTCTTCATTATTTGTCTGTTAGCTGTCCAACCCTCTTAAAATTTTTGTTTTGGGCTTTATAGAACATGGAGAAAGAGGAGCTCCCTCCACACATGACTCATGTCTCTGCTATGGAGATTAAAAGGGTAAGTGATGTTGACTCGTCCATTGGATTTCTCAAAGGTTTCCACATTTATTGGAAGAACACGACATAGATTTGCTTATGTCTGAAGATTAGTTTGGTGTGCTTAGTATCACGGTTATGCTCATCTAGGGTGTGTTGCCCGTGGTCGCATGCTCATGCCACGCCAAACCCTTTTTGCTTATGTCTGAAGATTAGTGTTTTGTGTGCATAGTGTCACAGTCATGCTCATCCAGAGCGTGTTGCCCGTGGCCGCATGCCCATGCCACGCTGAACCCTTTTTGCTTATGTCTGAAGATTAGTGTTCTGTGTGCATAGTGTCACGGTCTTGCTCATCCAGGACATGTTGCCCGTGGTCGCATGCCCATGCCATGCCGAACCCTTTTTGCTTATGTCTGAAGATTAGTGTTCTGTGTGCATAGTGTTACAGTCATGCTCATCCAAGGGCTGTTGCCCGTGGCAGTGCATAGTGTCACGGTCATGCTCATCCAGGACGTGTTGCCTGTGGCTGCATGCCCATGCCACGCCAAACCCTTTTTGCTTATATCGGAAGATTAATGTTCTGTGTGCATAGTGTCACGGTCATGCTCATCCAGGGCGTGTTGCCCGTGGCCACATGCCCATGCCACGCCAAACCCTTTTTGCTTATATCTGAAGATTAATGTTCTGTGTGCATAGTGTCACGGTCATGCTCATCCAGGGCGTGTTGCCCATGGCCGTATGCCCATGTCACGCCAAACCCTTTTTACTTATGTCTGAAGATTAATGTCCTGTGTGCATAGTGTCACAATCATGCTCATCCAGGGCATGTTGCCCGTGGCCGCACACCCATGTCATGCCAAACCCTTTTTACTTATGTCTGAAGATTAATGTTCTGTGTGCATAGTGTCATTGTCATGCTCATCCAGGACGTGTTGTCCGTGGCAGTGCATAGTGACACGGTCATACTCATCTAGGGCATGTTGCCCGTAGCCGCGTGCTCATTCCACGCCAAACCCTTTTTGCTTACACGTTGCATGTAAAACTTTTGGTATTTACAAACTAGAACTGTTATTGCAGGCTCAAAAAGCAGAGAGAGAGGCTACAGATCTTAAAGGGACAATCAGGAAAAGACTTGAGTTCCTTGATCTGGACTAATAGCTGCTGTGTTCATAATCTTGGATTTGTTAGCTTTCTTGTTTGCAAGTTCTTCAAGTTCAACAGCTGCTCGCTCATTGCCCAGTAAGTTAATTTGATCATATGTTGGTTTTTTATGAACAATTGAGAGCCTATTTTTGTGGCCATTAGTATCTAAACATTATATTGTCGACCTTCGATTCCTCGTGTAATGTTTTATTCGATAAATAAAAAACGTTTCTTCTTAATCCAACCCCAACCCGGGTTCTTGAGTTATGGAGGCTTCTTTCTTATTGTGCTTTCGGGGCGGTACACGTACCTAGATGTCGTGTGTTTGAACCTTTGAGCGAGCTTTTAATAAGAACAATCTTTGATGTCTCTCGGAGCTAGACCTTGAGGGGAGCACGAGCACGAGTACGAGCATGATTTGTGGGGGTTGGCACTGAATTTTCACTCTCGAGGTTTTTGCCATTTACTTTTTCCATGTATGGTGAGAATGGCATTGGATTTCCAGTCTGCAGAGGGGTTAATCACGGAAATCTAAATTTTCTACTAGCTCGTGAGCACTGTAACAGCTCAAGTCCACCGTTAGTAGATATTGTTCACTTCAGTTCGTTACATATCACCATCAGCCTCACGATTTTAAAATGCGCATATTAGGGAGAAGCTTTCACACCCTTATAAAAAATGTTTTTCATTCTCGTCTCCATCCGATGTGGGATCTCACAATCCACCCACCGTCCAGTGTCTAGTTTTGATACCATATGTAACAGCGCAAGTCCACTACCAGTTGATATTGTCCATTTTAGCTTATTATGCATCGCCGTCAGTCTCATGGTTTTAAAAAACATATGTTCATGGTTTTAAAAAACATATGTTCGGAAGAAGTTTCCATACCCTTATAAGAAATGTTCGCCTCCCCTCCACCTCCACCTATTTCATTTCTCATCCCGTGAAATCTCCATTTATATATATATATATATATATATATATATTCCTTATTATCCATGATAGTAAAAGGAGCTTTTTAATTTAATGAGCTTAAATTCTCAATCTATTGTTATTTATAGGCATACACCGACAGTGAAGCGGAATAAATCCGACGGGTCAAAAGGCAAGGACCCAAATAAATCAAGCCGTCCAAAAACCCACACGTGTCCCTCCCAATAAAAAAAAAACAAAATTACATAATTTCTTTTTACTTTATAACTCGAAAACTCCATTTATCGATTTTTAATTTAATTCGCGTCGAAGCTCACACTCAGTCACAGATCTCGCGCTCTCTCTCTCTCTCTCTCTCTGGCGGTCAAGCAAAGCAAGCAAGAGAATTCTGCAGATCCAAGCTTTTGCTGCTCTGAATCTTCTTTCTCTTGGAAGCTCCGGCTGTGTAATCCATGTCTTTGTCTTGCATTTCTTCTAAGCGGGTACTGTTTTCCTTCACTCTGCTACTATGTGCTTGGTCCCTGTGCATTCACGCCTCAGTCCACCATTATTCTGGTGAGATGTTCGTTAACAAAGGCAATGCGTTTGTCGTCCATGGAGGTAGCGAGGGAATTCGCTCCTCTAACGCTGACCGCAACGGTGCCGATGCGGATTCTTCTACCAATGCTGATTCCTACATTCGGTATGTGTTTTCTGATCCGTTTATGTGGTTGTCGATGTGTTCGTTGTTTGTCGGTTCTATTTCAATGAATGGCGGAAATGATGAGTTAATTCATGATTAGGCTGGATTGTTTTGCAATTTTATGTGATTTTGGTTTCCATTTTCGTATGAATTTTGTTATGTGTCATTAACGAAAGCGTGTTAATGTTGCTTGCTTGCTTGCTATCAATACGCTTTGGGCTTACTGTTAGCTAGAATTTTGGGGAAGTCTCGATAGCTTGTTTGAATGTTGGATTTCTCTATCTAGGTTTAACTTCTGTGGAGTCAGTATATCTCTTATTCTGTCTTTGTTGTGATAGTTACCTTATTCTATAGTGTACTGTCAAACCAGCTTCGAAAAAATTACATTTCGGAGACCAGAGGAGTTCTCCAACTTCAGCTCTGGGCCATTGCATGCAATAGTTTTTGAGGTGGAAGATAGAGAGATGGTTGGTGGCTCAGCCTATGGTGGCCAAAGGGCAATCTGTTGTACTGTAGATCTTGCTAAACTTGGTGTTTGTTCAGAAGGTGAAGTTATTTACCGGCCGTCCTCGAAGAATTCTGGTTGGCCTCAAGTTTATGGAGTCTCTTTCAACAAAGATGAGCAAGTTGCAACCCTGGCGACAAAATCGATTCAGATTACTAAAACGGGGATGTATAACTTGTATTTCATCCATTGTGATCCAAAGCTTCAAAATGTTGTTGTCGAGGGTAAAACCATATGGAAAAATCCTTCTGGGTACCTACCGGGTAGAATGGCGCCTTTGATGAAGTTTTATTTGTATATGTCTTTTGCTTATGTGTTGCTTGGAATCTTTTGGTTCTCACAGTATGCAAGATTCTGGAAAGAAGTTTTTCCATTGCAGAACTGCATTACGGTTGTCATAACGTTGGGGATGTTTGAGATGGCTATGTGGTATTTTGAGTTTGCTGAATTCAATCAAACTGGGATAAGACCAACAGGGATTACTATGTGGGCTGTCACCTTTGGAGTTGTTAAGCGTACAATTGCACGTCTGATACTTTTGATGGTTTCGATGGGTTATGGTGTTGTTAGACCAACTCTGGGTGGACTGACATCAAAAGTTCTCATGCTTGGACTAACCTTCTTTCTGGCATCTGAAGTTCTTGAATTGGTTGAGAATGTGGGTGCTGTAAGTGATCTTTCAGGAAAAGCTAGACTTTTCTTGGTTCTACCCGTGGCAATCTTGGATGCTTTCTTCATTCTTTGGATATTTACCTCCCTCTCCGCAACGTTAAGCAAGCTTCAGGTAGCTGGTTTGTTCATAGCACTTATTTTTTATTTGTACTCCTGTTTTTTTTTTTGTAGTTTAAATATTTTAAGATTAAGTTCCTCCTAGCAAATGGTTTCCTGAAGAATACTGAGAAAGTAATCTGGTTTTAATCAAAATATAGTTCGATGAAGTAGGTTGGTATCAAGGAAAGCACAGCGTTAGACGTTGAGCTTCTAATTGAAACATAGATTCAGTGGAAGCGATATCATTTGCTGCAATTTTCTGCTAAAATTATGCTTGCTCTTGCTGATATTCCTGCCCAAGTCTAATATTATCTTTTACCTTCTCATTTTATGCTAATGATGTAAATTTCTTTTTCATTTATTATGTTATAACTTCTACTGCCTGGCTTTCCTCCATTGTTATCGATATCACAGGCTAGAAGGTTGACGACTAAATTGGACATTTACAGAAAATTCACAAACGCATTGGCGGTAACTGTTATTGTATCGGTGGGCTGGATGTGTTATGAGGTAATTTGCGCATGAAGACGTGTTCCTATCATGTTAAAAACACGTTTGACATGTTCCATTCATGCATAGTTTTTTTAAAGAAATTAAAACTTACTTGAAACTGCAGCAGGTTCATGTGAACAGTCACTGTCGTTTTTCGTAACTTCGTCCCAAACATGCTGACTGCATTTTCTTAAATGAATTCTTGCAGCTTTATTTCAAATCAAATGACATTTACAATGAGCAGTGGCAAAATGCATGGATTATTCCTGCCTTCTGGCAAATCTTATCATTTTCTCTACTGTGTGTCATTTGTGCTCTCTGGGCTCCCTCTCAAAACTCAATGCGGTAAATTTCGACACACAGTTTCTCTACCCGCCCTTCTACCAGTCTATATCATCTCATCCTCTATGTTTCTCAGGTATGCATACTCCGAAGACGCACACGAAGAGTTCGACAAGGATGACACAAATCTAACACTCATAAGACCATCTCCAATCTCCTCACCTTCAAAGGATGTTCGGACTGTACCAGATGTTAAACCGTTGCGTGGAAGCGACAATCCAGTTGGTGATCTAGAAGAAGATAAAACAGCGTAAAATTGGAATCACAGGTCCTACTTTTTGGTACCATAATAGCCATAAGTTTATTTACTTCGTTAGCTCTATTTCTTGGGAAAATCTGGTAGTCTATATATAATTGCCAAGGGCGAAAATGCTATTAAAAGTAAGACATCCCTTTCATTTTTGCCTTTTGGATTGCTAATAGCCGGATGTGATAGTAGACTAGAGTGTTGTAGTTTTCTTTAAGTTCCCCCCTCATGTAGTATTTATCATTTGTTCCACAATAATCCTTCTTGTAACTGTGCGTGATTTTGATATTTAATGCCTCCCCTCACCTTGCCAAAATCTTACAATATGATAGATCTTGATTCTCTAGAATATTTCCCACTGCTATCGATTTGAACCAAGCCATAGCTTAGAAAACTTTTGATTCGATAGCCCGACCCATAGATATATGTACTTCTCATTTCCTCGAAGATCTAGATCTCGACCCGTACCTTTGTTATGGAAGTTACTGTAGCTGGTCAGATCAGACATGAAAGAATACACCCACGCCCTCTAAGGATATAAACATACAAATCATCCAAACCCATTCTATAAAAGCTCTGGGTTGAGTTCAAATATAGTTGTCTTCTTATCACATGTTTTCGTTGTAAGGTTTATTTGATGACTACTTTGTTCTTTCCTTATGTTTGTTGGATTTTTTTTTTTTTTTTTTTTTTTTTTTTTTTTTTTTTTTTTTTTTTTTTTTTTTTTTTTTT